>NW_026652282.1:88026280-88026972 GCF_009828535.3 Hylobates moloch | reverse complement strand
TGAATGGTATTGCCTAGGTTTTCTTCTAGGGTTTTTATGGTTTTAGGTCTAACATGTAAGTCTTTAATCCATCTTGAATTAATTTTTGTATAAGGTGTAAGGAAGGGATCCAGTTTCAGCTTTCTACATATGACTAGCCAGTTTTCTCAGCACCAATTATTAAATAGGGAATCCTTTCCCCATTTCCTGTTTTTGTCAGGTTTGTCAAAGATCAGGTAGTTGTAGATATGCAGCGTTATTTCTGAGGGCTCTGTTCTGTTCCATTGGTCTATATCTCTGTTTTGGTACCAGTACCATGCTGTTTTGGTTACTGTAGCCTTGTAGTATAGTTTGAAGTCACGTAGCGTGATGCCTCCAGCTTTGTTCTTTTGGGTTAGGATTGACTTGGCAATGTGGGCTCTTTTTTGGTTCCATATGAACTTTAAAGTATTTTTTTCCAATTCTGTGAAGAAAGTCATTGGTAGCTTGATGGAGATGGCATTGAATCTATAAATTACCTTGGGCGGTATGGCCATTTTCACGATATTGATTCTTCCTACCCATGTGCATGGAATGTTCTTCCATTTGCTTGTATCCTCTTTTATTTCATTGAGCATTGGTTTGCAGTTCTCCTTGAAGAGGTCCTTCACTTCCCTTGTAAGTTGGATTCCTAGGTATTTTATTCTCTTTGAAGCAATTGTGAATGGGAGTTC
>NW_026652282.1:87998980-88021280 GCF_009828535.3 Hylobates moloch | reverse complement strand
CAGCCTTGCATCCCAGGGATGAAGCCCACTTGATCATGGTGGATAAGCTTTTTGATGTGCTGCTGGATTCAGTTTGCCAGTATTGTATTGAGGATTTTTGCATCGATGTTCATCAGGGATATTGGTCTAAAATTCTCTTTTTTTGTTGTGTCTCTGCCAGGCTTTGGATCAGAATGATGCTGGCCTCATAAAATGAGTTAGGGAGGATTCCCTCTTTTTCTATTGATTGGAATAGTTTCAGAAGGAATGGTACCAGCTCCTCCTTGTACCTCTGGTAGAATTCGGCTGTGAATCCATCTGGTCCTGGACTTTTTTTGGTTGGTAAGCTATTAATTATTGCCTCAATTTCAGAGCCTGTTATTGGTCTATTCAGAGATTCAACTTCTTCCTGGTTTAGTCTTGGGAGGGTGTATGTGTCGAGGAATTTATCCATTTCTTCTAGATTTTCTAGTTTATTTGAGTAGAGGTGTTTATAGTATTCTCTCATGGTAGTTTGTATTTCTGTGGGATCGGTGGTGATATCCCCTTTATCATTTTTTATTGTGTCTATTTGATTCTTCTCTCTTTTCTTCTTTATTAGTCTTGCTAGCAGTCTATCAATTTTGTTGATCTTTTCAAAAAACCAGCTCCTGGATTCATTGATTTTTTGAAGGGTTTTTTGTGTCTCTATTTCCTTCAGTTCTGCTCTGATCTTAGTTATTTCTTGCCTTCTTCTAGCTTTTGAATGTGTTTGCTCTTGCTCTTCTAGTTCTTTTAATTGTGATGTTAGGGTGTCAATTTTAGATCTTTCCTGCTTTCTCTTGTGGGCATTTAGTGCTATAAATTTCCCTCTACACACTGCTTTGAATGTGTCCCAGAGATTCTGGTATGTGGTGTCTTTTTTCTCGTTGGTTTCAAAGAACATCTTTATTTCTGCCTTCATTTTGTTATGTATGCAGTATTCATTCAGGAGCAGGTTGTTCAGTTTCCATGTAGTTGAGTGGTTTTGAGTGAGTTTCTTAATCCTGAGTTCTAGTTTGATTGCACTGTGGTCTGAGAGACAGTTTGTTATAATTTATTTTACATTTGTTGAGGAGTGCTTTACTTCCAACTATGTAGTCAATTTTGGAATAGGTGTGGTGTGGTGCTGAAAAGAATGTATATTCTGTTGATTTGGGGTGGAGAGTTCTGTAGACGTCTATTAGGTCCGCTTGGTGCAGAGCTGGGTTCAGTTCCTGGATATCCTTGTTAACTTTCTGTCTCGTTGATCTGTCTAATGTTGACAGTGGGGTGTTAAAATCTCCCATTATTATTGTGTGGGAGTCTAAGTCTCTTTGTAGGTCTCTAAGGACTTGCTTTATGAATCTGGGTGTTCCTATATTGGGTGCATATATATTTAGGAGAGTTAGTTCTTCTTGTTGAATTGATCCCTTTACCATTATGTAATGGCCTTCTTTGTCTCTTTTGATCTTTGTTGGTTTAAAGTCTGTTTTGTCAGAGACTAGGATTGCTACCTCTGCCTTTTTTTGTTTTCCATTTGCTTGGTAGATCTTCCTCCATCCCTTTATTTTGAGCCTATGTGTGTCTCTGCACGTGAGATGGGTTTGCTGAATACAGCACACTGATTGATCTTGACTCTTTATCCAATTTGTCAGTCTGGGTCTTTTAATTGAAGCATTTAGCCCATTTACATTTAAGGTTAATATTGTTATGTGTGAATTTGATCCTGTCATTATGATGTTAGCTGATTATTTTGCTCGTTAGTTGATGCAGTTTCTTCCTAGCCTCACTGGTCTTTACAATTTGGCATGTTTTTGCAGTGGCTGGTACCAGTTGTTCCTTTCTATGTTTAGTGCTTCCTTCAAGAGCTCTTTTAGGACAGGCCTGGTGGTGACAAAATCTCTCAGCATTTTCTTGTCTGTAAAGGATTTTATTTCTCCTTCACTTATGAAACTTAGTTTGGCTGGATATGAAATTCTGGGTTGAAAATTCTTTTCTTTAAGAATGTTGAATATTGGCCCCCACTCTCTTCTGGCTTGTAGAGTTTCTGCCGAGAGATCAGCTGTTAGTCTGATGGGCTTCCCTTTGTGGGTAACCTGACCTTTCTCTCTGGCTGCCCTTAACACTTTTTCCTTCATTTCAACTTTGGTGAATCTGACAATTATGTGTCTTGGAGTTGCTCTTCTCGAGGAGTATCTTTGTGGCGTTCTCTGTATTTCCTGAATTTGAATGTTGACCTGCCTTGCTAGATTGGGGAAGTTCTCTTGGATAATATCCTGCAGAGTGTTTTCCAGCTTGCTTCCATTCTCCCTGTCACTTTCAGGTACACCAATCCGACATAGATTTGGTCTTTTCACATAGTCCCATATTTCTTGGAGGGTTTGTTCTTTTTATTCTTTTTTCTCCAAACTTCTCTTCTCACTTCATTTCTTTCATTTGATCTTCCATCACTGATACCCTTTCTTCCAGTTGATTGCATTGGCTACTGAGGCTTGTGCATTCATCATGTAGTTCTCGTGCCATGGTTTTCAGCTCCATCAGGTCCTTTAAGGACTTCTCTGCATTGGTTATTCTAGTTAGCCATTCGTCTAATTTTTTTTCAAGGTTTTTAACTTCTTTGCCATGGGTTCGAACTTCCTTTAGCTCAGAGTAGTTTGATCATCTGAAGCCTTCTTCTCACAACTTGTCAAGGTCATTTTCTGTCCAACTTTGTTCCATTGCTGGTGAGGAGCTACGTTCCTTTGGAGGAGGACAGGCGCTCTGCTTTTTAGAGTTTCCAGTTTTTCTGCTCTGTTTTTTCCCCATCTTTGTGGTTTTATCTACCTTTGGTCTTTGATGATGGCGACGTACAGATGGGGTTTTGGTGTGGATGTCCTTTCTGTTTGTTAGTTTTCCTTCTAACAGTCAGGACACTCAGCTGCAGGTCTGTTGGGGTTTGCTGGAGGTCCACTCCAGACCCTGTTTGCCTGGGTATCAGCAGCGGAGGCTGAAGAACAGCGGATATTGGTGGACAGCAAATTTTGCTGCCTGATCATTCCTCTGGAAGTTTTGTCTCAGAGCAGTACCCGGCCGTGTGAGGTGTCAGTCTGCCCCTACTGGGGGGTGCCTCCCAGTTAGTCTACTCAGGGGTCATGGACCCACTTGAGGAGGCAGTCTTTCCATTCTCAGATCTCCAGCTGCATGCTGGGAGAACCACTACTCTCTTCAAAGCTGTCAGACAAGGACATTTAAGTCTGCAGAGTTTTCTGCTGCCTTTTGTTTGGCTATGCCCTGCCCCCAGAGATGGAGTCTACAGAGGCAGGCAGGCCTCCTTGAGCTGAGGTGGGCTCCACCCAGTTCGAGCTTCCAGGCTGCTTTGTTTACCTACTCAAGCCTCAGCAATGGCAGGCGCCCCTCCCCCAGCCTCGCTGCCGCCTTGCAGTTTGATCTCAGACTACTGTGCTAGCAATGAGCAAGGCTTCGTGGACATATGACCCTCCCAGCCAGGCACGGGATATAATCTCCTGGTGTGCCGTTTGCTAAGACCATTGGAAAAGTGCAGTATTAGGGTGGGAGTGACCCGATTTTCCAGGTGCCCTCTGTCATCCCTTTCTTTGACTAGGAAAGGGAATTCCCTGACCCCTAGCACTTCCCGGGTGAGGCAATGCCCCGCCCTGCTTCCACTCACGTTCGGTGTGCTACACCCACTGTCCTGCACCTACTGTCCGACACTCCCTAGTGAGACGAACTCGGTATCTCAGTCGGAAATGCAGAAATCACCCATCTTCTGTGTCACTCACGCTGGGAGCTGTAGACTGGAGCTGTTCCTATTCAGCCATCTTGGCTCCCTCAGACCTTGAGTACTCTTAAGTCAGGGGTAAGGGCTCTATTTAAAAAATGCTATTATATCAGATGGAAATTAGTGTTAAAAAAAGATTCAGTCAATAGATTTGCAGCATCGAAGTCCTTATACCCCACTGCTCCTGCAAGTTACTAATAGCGAATAGCTAATGACTTCTAGTCATGACCTATCCTGTCCCCATGCTTTGGTAAAGAGCCCCCAGAATAATGCCCTCTCTCAGCCTTAGGGACTCACCCTGTCTGAGCTAATTCCAATTTGTGATGATACTTTTATTCCTTCGTTCATAACACTGTCCCTTAAAGTAGCTGAAGTCAGCGTACCCTATAATAAAATGGAGTAAAACAATTTGATTGTAATGAAACGTTTTGAATTCAGCCCTTAACAACCTGGATAAGCATTATGTGATCCAGGTAGCCCAGCTCCAGAATGCCTGGCCACACATGCCAAATTAGGACAATACCCAACAGGCTGTAATGAGTAAGCCTGATGAACACCTCTCCAAAATGTCCTGAGATGACAGGATGTGCACGGGACTATAGTACTTTTAATACTCCGCTGTCAAGACCTGCTGAGGGAAATTCTGTTCTTCTGGTCCTAAAGAAAGTACTAAGCTTCTTTGAAAACCTGCCATGATTACTCTGTCTTCTGTATTCTGCCATCAGCCTGCACTAAAACCCTTCTTAAATGAAAGATACTCTGTGATAGAGTTCTTCACCTTTCCTCTCCTCTGGACTTGAAAATACTGGGGTGGGATGGGAGGGAAGGCAGCATTGAAACTTGCTTGAGTTTTACCCATACCCATGTGTAAAGTTGAACCCATATCCTACCTGAATCTATGCCTATGTGTAAAGTCCTATATATTTAGAGGAAAATTAATCAGCTTCTAATTTCACCACTGTAGCCAGAAGGTATTTTTTAAATCACATTAATATATCCCTCTTTGGCCAGAATTCCAAATGCAACAACAAGCTGAACCCCTAACATATTCTAATCAGATCATTATTATATACTTTAAAGAAATGAATATTATTTGAATAAGCCCTAATTCCATGGCATTAGATAAGTATATTTCAATAATGACATCAACCGACAATTTGCAAAATTTTATTTTTCAAGGTTGAACAATGATTCATTGTAGACTTTCAGATGAAATAATTAGCAGTCTTGAAGTACACATTGAATACAAATTAATTTGATTTCAGTAGGCACATTTCTTGGAACAAACTGAAGAGTACTTAAAAGATCCCATTGAATGCATGTGGCATTATTCCTAGTTTATGGATACTGTTTCAACCAAATGAATCTTGGGAGAGGGCACTTAGTAATTAATGCATCTAGAAACTGATAGCACTAAAATATTAAAACTTATGCATTCCAGTGTTTACATGTGTATGTGTGTGGGCACATGTGATTCTGCTTTGCCTGTTTTACTATCTTACTGTTTCCTCTGGGGATCTTACCTCACTTCTACTGACAGTCACTCAGAAATTTTTTTATCAGCCCTTTTATCCGTCATTTTCTAGTTTTCAAATATTTCTAATAATGCCTTTTATTTTAGACAAGGTCTTTGTTGAAAAAACTAAATTACACCAAAATAAAACCATACTTTGTCCCTAGTGCTGCTCATAACCTGCCAGAACTTTCATGCTTCAAATCACAAGGCTAGGGAAATTGTCTAGTCAAGAGCCCCCCTCCACACCGCTGTGATGGGCTGGGGCTTCCAGGTACTGCTGCTACAAGGTAATGTATAGATATAATTTCTTCTGTCTCTTACAAAATAAACTGACCATGAAATATCGTTGTCCCCTCACTTTCTTGTTTCAGCTGGCAAAGGATGTAAAGATTCCAGATGGATTTACATCTAAGTCAGAAATATTCATTACCTATGAGCCACTTTAAATATTTTCTGTCCTTTCTAAATGATTACCTAACATTTCAATCTCCCTTTTTGACATGTGCCCAGCTTCCTTTCTTTATTAACACTTTATCCTTTAAAGCTCGGTTTGTCATTTACAATCTCTCTTACTTGGTTACTTTGGGACATCTTTGTAGATTCAGGTCACTTTTGCCTATTTTTACAGGAATAACTGCCACAGAGCGCAATGGGAGTTGACTTCCTAAAATAGTTTACTGTCTTACTGTCTTCAAATATGATCGTAAGATAAAACTTATTTTTAAGCTTAACTTTGAGTAAATATTATGAAGAAAAAATGAATTATTAAAAGACTCGATTCTACACACTACTTATATGAGGAAATTTTCTGAAATTAAAACATATCAAGCTCCATTTGCTCAGCGATGAGGTACTTGCACAAAGTTCCCCATGGCCTTTTGGTGTACAAATTTATAATAATGAAGACTACTTCTAAGAAAAAAAATTTGACATAAAAGTTTTTTTTTTTTTTTTTAAAACTACTGCATTCAAAAAGTTGTTTGAGTTGTAAACACTCAAGGATAAGCCAGTTTTAGGATCACATTATTGTGTCACAGTAAAAGAAATGTGAGTCACATTTATTTCCTTAATTCATGGATTCAGGCTTTCCTAAATTCTCAATAATGAGCTACACTACATTCTTGATGTAAGTTGTTAGGAAAATCCAAATCTTCATTTCTAGCACTAAGTGTCAAGAAATGTGCTATTATGAAATCACACATAGTCAGCTGCTTTTGTATTTTGGTTAACCAGGTAGTTTGAAAATTATTTTCCGACTAGCACTGTTCTCAGATTTTAGAAGCAGAACTAGAGGAATTATACTGAGGTATACTTTGTGGCAGTTCTGTTGCTTCTCTGTCGCCCCAGAATTTACCATGGTATTGAGGATGGATATGCAGAAATTATGCTCTTCATCAGGTAGCAGTTACCATAGGTGATCAAACATCACCTGTCTATGGCGTCTATAACATATTTGGGTGATGGACTAGCACTACTTTAATTTTGCAGGCTTATATATATGGTGAAAGTTGTATATTTTGTGAAATATTTTTTTTAACCTTTAACATTAAGTCATTACATATGAACTTATCACTGAATATGTTTAGATTAATTTCTGATTTTACAAAAATAGAAACCTGAAAAACACAGATACTAGCAAAGTTTTTTCATAGTTATGTTTAATTCCTTTTGTTTAATACTGGAAGGAAGCTTTTGTGTAGTCTAATCTTGGATTGGGCAAATATTTGATGCTGTCTGATAGTAACACTGTTGGCCAGATAATAATTTTGATAAATCAATCTATCTGCTTTGGGGAGTAGAATTTGACGCCTACCTTAAGGTATTAAGAAATACTCATTCTACAGTACATGTGTGTAGGAGTTCAGTCCTGTACTCAGGCTCACAACTGTATCATTTGGTGGTTTGTAACAACAGCTATTGCACATCTTGTGGGGGTTCTGAGAAAAATCAAGCGTCTGGGGCTTTCTTCCTTTCTTCTTATCGGAAGAAAACCAGCTTAAAAATGGGTGAAAAGAACAAAACTGGTCTTTAACTGTAGGCTTAATTGTCATGAATCAGTGAGAAAAAGAGTGGTGGCCTTTTCCCCTTTGTCACCATAGTTTTCTCTGGGCATGCAGGTTGTTCAACCTTAGTCTGGGTTATAATAATCTTTAAGATTTTTGTTTTTAGACTAAACCTTTGGTTCTTTATATAGTTTTGGAAAAATCACATACAGTTTGTTGATGTTTTTCTTTTTCTGAAAAATCTTATCCCAGTGCCAATTCTTTTAAAGGCTGCTTGTAATCTAATTCATAACAGGTTTCTTTACTCCATGTTGTAAAATCTGAATACAGATACTGTCCAAACTGTCCAAAGAGTAATGTTTGAATTCACAGTAACAAAAGTTACAAAGTTTGTGCAAAAGATATTGTACACCATTGGAGTACCTAGAGCTTGCTATAGTTAATTTTATAGATAAAGCTGCATTTCTCATTAAAACTATTCTGTGCTACATTAAAAGTTAAGTTTTGGATTTAATCTTTACTAAAAATAAAACTGAATACTCATTTAATCTCTGAAATCTGAAGATGCAGACTGCCTTTACATGATGTTTATAATGTGGTAATAAATCACTGGAAACTTTTAGACATCATAATTGCTTTGGAGCTCTTCAAGTTTTCCAAGTGTCATGAAGTAAACCCGGCTGTGGTGATTGCGCAGGGTAGAGGTAAAGAACAGCTTGAAAAAGAAAGAAATACACTGTCAACAGATATTTAATACATTGCCAACAGATATTTAATACATTGCAACCAGATATTTAATATAACTATAATTTTTTTTTTTTTTTGGAGACGGAGTCTCGCTCTGTCACCCAGGCTGGAGTGCAGTGGCACGATCTCGGCTCACTGCAAGCTCCGCCTCCCGGGTTCACGCCATTCTCCTGCCTCAGCCTCTCCGAGTAGCTGGGACTACAGGCGCCCGCCACCACGCCCGGCTAATTTTTTGTATTTTTAGTAGAGACGGGGTTTCACCGTGGTCTCGATCTCCTGACCTCGTGATCCGCCCGCCTCGGCCTCCCAAAGTGCTGGGATTACAAGCGTGAGCCACCGCACCCGGCAATATAACTATAATTTTATCTGCATCTGCTAATTAAAATATTAAGCCTTACTGTTTTGTGGAACAGTTTCTTTTTCAAATGAAAGAATGAGTTTACATTAGTTTGGAGTCTAAATTATACATTTTTAAAAAAACCTTTTACTATATTCTACATAATTATAATTTATATAGTTAAATAAAATTAGTAATTTTGTAGGTGGCCTTCATTTGCTGAAGTTCTTGATTATTTTTGGGCAATAATTCTTTGCTTTTTAAAACAATAGTCTACTTATATTCAAGTTGGCTTTTCTTTTAATATAAGGAAACAAATTATTTAGGTGTTGTTTACCATTGCTGCTTGTATTTAAGAAGCCATTGAAATTTTCTACTTGGTACAATTTTCTTTATTTTTCTTTTCTTTATTTTTTAATATTAAAAAATTTAACAGACAGACAATACTGTATGTTTTTATCACATACAAAGTGATGTTTTGAAGTCCATATACATTGTGGAATTGTTAAATCTTGTTAATTAACAAATGTATGACCTCATGTGGTTATCATTTTTATGGTGAGAGCACTTAACAACCACTCATGCAATTTTCTATTTCAGCAAAATGGACTGACATCAATAGATTGATAAAATGAGTTAAACCCAGTGGCTTAGAGAGGGACATGTTGTGTAAATGTGGTCTGTACCATAAAGAAAATTATAACAAAATATGCACATAAATATCAGACAAAGGTCTCCTTGTTAGGACTAAGGATTTTGACATCCACAGTGGCTATATTTAGGAGACTTGGTGACATAATGATGATAATAAGATACACTAGGTGTGACAAAGGGAGGCAGGGAGTCTCTAATTTGTGATACTGTGAGCTTACAGTGTATGTAACTGTACATGTTGCTTGATAAAAGATAGTATTTGAAATTATTACAATTTAAATATTAAAAGTATTTAATATTATTAGACGAAGGCAGCAATCATAGTTACTTCGGTTAGTAGTCATCAAGAAAACAAATAATCTTTTAAGAAAAAATTATATGATTACACTGAGTTAAATAAAATTTAAAATGCCCTCGCTTAACTCTTCTAAGATCTGCTTTATACCTAATTAAATAAAAGTCTTCATAAACCTTTACAGAGTTTGCTCTGTACAGAGGGGGATGCAGGGCTTTAAGTGTATATGAAAACAGTATTTTACATTTCATAGTAAGTAATTTTACCTCATAATAAAGAGACAACATTGTAAACTTTTTTAAAAGATATGCTAATCATTCTTGACTTAACATATCTGATGTTACAGGCAATCTGTGAGATGCTTACAGATATGAGTAGTTGTCACAATTGTTCCCAAAGCAGTTATTAATATTTCTATTTTGGAGATGAAGGAACTAAGGATCAGAAAGATTAATCAAACTTCTCAGGTTCTCTAACCTAGTTAGTCCTGGTTAGAGCCAGGACTGCATTCTAGGTCTTGCTGACCTGAAACACAGGTTTTTGCCATTTCATCTCTTCACATTGTAAATTGGCAACTTTGCTTGACATACAGTGCTTTATTCTGGCTGTTCTGATATTAACTCAAACCCTCTGCAATCTCTTCTCAACATGAATGTTTCCTAATCCTATTAGGACTATTTCTTCACCCTATTATTTCCTATAATAGGTAGGAATGGTAATAATCTTACACCATGAAATTTTCCATCTAAACTATTTGAATTAGTTGTTAAAATTGATCAAATTATACAAATAACTGCCAAATCTTGATTTTATTTTTATTTTCTGCAAAATAAACATCATAACACCCACTTGTGAAGATAAATTGAGATAGCTGTTAAAGTATCTAGCACAAGGCCTGCTATACAATTAGGTGCTCAGTAAACATAAGTACATTTTCCTTCTGTTATTGAATTATGTTGAAAGCTATAAAAGGCAGATTTGCTCAAGCATTTTGTTTAAAAATATCATTTTAATATGAACATGAAAGGCACTATGAATCAAAGACAATAAAGGATTTTGAACCAAATAAATAATGGCTAAGCTTTGCTTAAGACATAACTAGAATTTTTTCTTATTTTTTCAAAATGAGCTTCTTTTGAAACCAAATTTTATCACTTACCAAATTAGCGTTTCTACTGCAAAATATAAAATTGTTTTTTAATCAATAGTATGCCAGTTTGAAAAAATATACCACGAATATATTTATAGCCAGAAGGAAAAGGACAGAAATTTGTTTTGTTAGTTCATTTTCAATTGTTGCATTATTTTTGCTGTAACTGGAGGGTGTAGGCTATACCTTGTCACCCCGGGTGCACAGGAATCTCAGCTTCTTAATTGACCTGCGCTTCAGCTCACTTTCCAGAACCCTGGATTGCAAAGAGCGCACTTCAATGGCCTTTTGGCCCCATCCTGTGGTTCGCTGTGTACATTCAAAAGCTACAATACAAATGAAAAAAAATCAGAAAAACACAAAATCTTTCTGGCCGTCATAGAAAATTATAACTACGGTCAATGTTTGTTTATTAAGAGGCTCATTATTACACTTCAGGTTAGCACATCCTGTTTTTCCCTCCTGTAGTCAGTTGTTTGGCCATTTTGCTGCTCAAGAGTGGTGTTCAAACTGGCTATCTAAAGGCACCATTGTAATCAACATTTAATTACCAGGTCTCAATTATTTAATTCTTATATTCATATCCTCTAACGCCGCAGAAAAAGCTAAGGACTAATTCTATCCCGTTTGTAGACATTTTGATCTACTCACAGCCACTCTTTATTTTATAGTCTAAGTGACATACAGCATTCCTAATAAGGGCTCCTAATAAGGGTGTATATTTGTGCTCCAGTGACATACATGAAAACCTGACCCTTTAAAATTGTTAAAAAATGACTTGCTCAAATAATGACTGTAGCAACCCTAATGCAATCCAATAAATTATCGTGTTATAAGCAGAACCAAAGCTAATTTGATATTCTTAAGGTTTTTTCCTGCTCAGGAAATATTTATTAAGATTTTAACTTTTTTGACTCTATTTTATAATACTTTGTGACAAATATAGATTATGACAATAATTGCCTTAAACCTAATTATGTAAACAGTCAGTCAGCTGGTGCTGTAAGGTATTTTTTGACACAAAGAACAGCACTATTATTACACTTTTAACTTTCAATTTAATATTCTTTATGTACTTCATGGGGAAAAATTCCATAAGTAAATAAAATCCTGACATTTAAAATAATATCAAGATTTTAAACTCAAATTAAAATAGTCTAGGAAACAAGAAGATAAGGCATCTTCATTCTCATATTACCATGATTAAAATCAGAATTCAATTAATTACTTTGATTTTTCATTTTTTCTATTATGAAAGGAATAAAGTGACTAAGAAAAATGGCTATCCTGGAAGAAGACTTTATAAGTCAAATTTCAGACTAGAATTAAAATAACTCCAGATATAAGGGAAATAAGGAAAATCAGTCTCCAGAGGGTTGGGAACAAGTAACAGATTTAGTCTATCTAGAGTTGAATTTCTTCACCTATGTGACTACTTTATTAAAAATGATATTTTTGTCAACAACATAGATCAAAAATTCTAAACTTAAAGCACAGGCTTTTTGCTGAGTCCAAGTACATAGTTCATATGGCATTGCATAATTTCCACCGTAGTCCCAAAACACCTACATCTGCCACTTAACCTAGCTACTGAGCTAGCTTGCTTTCTGAGATGAAACACAATGATTTGGAAGTGGGAACACTTAGTAATACCTGATGCAACTGTTAAGCCTGTATATATTTGTTTGGAAATGGAGAGCAATGATTTGAACACATTTATTATAACTTAAGAAAACGTAAAATTTAAATTGGGGAAATCCGGATCTGAATTAGTTTTAAATAACAAAGCAGTTGTTTGTAGACAGAATAATATAGTAATTGATCTCCTTAATATCAGTGTTATATGGCAGTCTTTAGCATACTCTCAAAATATCCTTAATATACAAACTAAAATATCATGTTCTTATAGTACTGTAATTTATTTTACATGTAGCTGTCTTTCAAATTCTAGCAACTTAAAGTAGCTTTTTTTGTTTTAGGTCAGAAGTTGTCCTGTCTGAGGACAAGAGCTGCACCAGATGACTTCTCAAGATCACTTTGACCCTTATGATTGTCTACTGGCATAAATATAGGGGTTTGTTCAGTTTCCTATTTGAACTGAATTTCCTTATAACCATTTCTGATTAGCATATCGATCACAAAAGTACCACTGTAAAGGATAGAACATGAGTCATTATTTTTACTTTCTTTTGCCCTAAATGTGTCAATTATACTGTAAGCATTTATCCTCTGTCACTTAAAGTGGTTTTAAACCCTCTGTGAGTTCTTACTTGTTTGAGGAAATTGGAGCAGGTTTTCAGGACAATCCTTAAACTGACTATATATGAAAAAAAAAGAAGAAGAAGGATTCTGCAGATGCAATGCAAAGTGCCATCATCCCATAAAAAAATGTTCATTAAAAAGCAGTTCTTTCAAAATGGTCCTTAAAGCCACACGAGGATCATATTTAGTCATTTTATAGAGATCACAGAAGCATCTGCCTTCTCATTTGACAGACCATCTCTCTCTCTTTCTCTCTCTCTCTCTCTCTGTCTCTATGTTGTTAACAACAACATAGACTAAAAATTCTAAACCTAAAGCAAAGGCTTTTTGCTGAGTCCAAGTACGTAGTTCATATGGCATCGCATAATTTCCACCTTAGTCCCAAAACACCTACATCTGCCACTTAACCTAGCTACTGAGCTAGCTTGCTTTCTGAGATGGGACACAAGGTTTTGGAAGTGGGAACACTTAGTAATACCTGATGCAATTGTTAAGTCTCTCTCTCTCTCTCCACACACACACACACACACACACACACACACACACACACACACACACACACTGCTGCCTTTTTCCTTTATTTTCTCCATTAAACTTCTCTTTTCTATAATAGCTATCCTCCAGCTAATCATTCTACTCTCTCTAATATTTTTACTTTTCGTATCTAGAATTACTTTACCCCTATCTAGAATCACATCTGGGGTCACTGAGCCTCAGAACATATACAAGAATCTCAAACTATTTGGATTTCTCAGATCAGCAGTCCTGCTTTGGCTAGGAAGAAAAAAATGTCCGGTTTGATGAAGATGAAAAGGCATTTTTCTTTGTTGCCACGTGGTTGGTACCTAACAAGCACTCCAGTCAGTCATATCTGTCACTTTTCTAAATGATTTGATTCTTCACAAGAATATCACTCACGAAATAGAACTCTACTGACTATAAAAAATAGAAGTATTTGGCTCTTTTATACTAGTTGGCAGTCTCCTAAGATAAAGATAAACCCCAGAATCAGTGTGATGAAAAGAAGCATTTCCAATATCTGTGTAAAGTCTGCAAGTAAAGGGAGTTAAAACAAAATTATAGATTTTTGTGGAAAGGAATTAGCTCTCATTTCAATTATACAATATTGCAAATAACTCAGATAACCAAAATGAGTCTCTTTGTGGTACTCTCACGAATTCATTAAGCATAGGACAAATACAGGCATCACCTTACTAAGGGAATAATTATGCAGAACCCCAAATTAATCTTATGTATCTTAAGAAAATGTAATAATTTAGGAAATCTTTTCTTAAGACACTTTTTTACCCTTGAAAAGTTACTCTGGGGTCCTGAAGAAGAAAGAAATTGTATACATACCTATAGAAGATGGTATGTCTTTCCACATTTCAAGGATCTTCTTGAAGAGTTGTTCATTTGCTTCCACAGAGAGGGCTTCAGCATTGAAGGTGAGCATCATGCCAATTCCCAAGCAATCAGGTAAAATGATGATATTCTGTGGTATAATGATTTCCAGGGGCTGGAATTATGTTTCATAAAGATTTATATGTCCAATATTTTATCACTACTACTTTAATCGAAGCAGCTTGGCAGAGCAATAAAGACCAAAAGAGGTTCAAAGAGCAAGGAGGAAGAGCAACCTCTATTTCCAAATTAATAAGCATGCTATCCAATATTTGAAGAGAGCTGCTTTCATTATGTCATAAATTCATAACTGTTAAATATTCTTCTTTATAATTAGGAGAAAGCCTTATTAGAAAAGCAAAGATGTATTTCCAACACAGAGAGATTTCTTGACATTTCACAAATTATTATGTATCATAATAGAAGAAACACTACTTGTTACAGACTTGGGTTTAAGATAACACATTAATAAATACTTTAGTAATTAATGTACAAACCAAATAACAAATATACAATACTTGCTTATCAGGCAACTCACTCAAATTAGAAATAGAAAACTAATCTAAAAAATAGCTTGAGCTTAAAATGTTTACAAGGGACAGCTTTATAATAGTCTTCACAGCTTGAAATATATTTCCCCCTTTGAGTCATTTCCCCCTTTGCAAAAAAGTTAGAATTTCTTTTCCAATTAATATAATTTCAAATGCACTTAAGATACACATTCAAAGACATATTTGGTGACATAATATGAAAAACTAAGAAATACCTAAGCATTTCTAAATTTCATAATGCACAAAACAATGCAACAAAGTTTTCTTAATCTACAGATATTGTCACATTAACAGTATTTCCCTGCAAATGAAAAATTGTGTTCCTCTATGGTTTCTCCAAACTAGCACATTCCAGAAAAAAAAAAAAAAGTCAGAAACTATACTTGCCAAACCCAGCGTACTCAGGCCAGGTGCTTGAGGCCATGTCCCAGCAACAACAATCCTTATAACTAAAATGGGGATCCAGAGACGAAAAGCAATTTTAATGCGTTCCCTGGGCACTTGCATGAGCAATTGAATCAGAAAACAAAGATAAAGGAAGAGAGTAAAAGAAATTGCAGGAAAGAAGATTGTCTTAATAAAATCTGTTTAGAAAAAAACTGGACAGCTGCAAATCCAGACAGCCTCAGATGCTTCTCAGATGATTCCTGAAGTAACCAGATATTCTTTAGCACACATGGTTCCCTTGTATCATTACAGCTTTTGTAATCTAGCACTCTTGGAAAAATATTATTTTTATTATATTCTTTCTCAGAAGACACCCCCCTCCCTGATATTAGATTCCTTTCTCTTTTAATGGGTCAAGACACTAGAGTATTTAGCTAAAAATATTTTTGAATATACACAAGGTATCCTAATTGGGTCAGAAAGTGATTTTTAAGAACTCATCTCTAACTAACAAATTGCTTCAAAAGGAAATAACTTTCCTTGCTTATTAATCATGTGAAACACGGGGGTCAACATTCCTGAATTACTTTTCAAATAAGTGTAAACATGGACCAATACTGCAAAGTTCAATACTGCACTAGCTTCTTAATAAAAGCTATCTGATGCAACATTAAAAAAAAAAAGAGAGAGATGCAGGAAGCTACGGAAGACACTCCAACTGAAGAGTACAACAATAGCTATATCAAAATTAACCTGACCTCACATTTAAGTGGCTTTGGCTAAGATTGGTTAAGTATTTTCTAAATTATCAACAGTGTGATTTCTATATAATCATGGGCAACAACTGAGTAATAAGCTAATTATCTTCAATATGACCAAAAGACTTTTACAAAATTGTCCCCACTAATGTTCTGACAATTGGTTTATGTAATTTGTTAGAGACATATGAGACAATTCTGAGAGCTGTTCAAAATATCACACAACTGTAGTAATTTGAAAATACATCAAAGTTTTCTCCTGGACTTTTTGTATAATGCTAAACTGCTAAAACTTTGGTTGTCTAAAAATTAGGGATTTAAATATAGTGAAGCAGAGAACTGTTGGTTTAGGCCTTCCTTTTAAATAAAAATTTCAATAGGACAAACATCATTGCCAACACCAAATTTGAGACACAGTAGAATTATATTTTGTATGGTGTGTGTGAGGGATATTACATTATGTTCAAACTCTTTATGTAAATGATGTGTATAATATTTTTATGACAATCTATATTTTAGATGTTGCGCTGTCTTTCACAAAATATAAGCATTTAAGAGTTGAGTATCTGCTTTTAAAATGCTGAATCTTTTGATCAGAAATTCTAGCTATAATTAACCAGATAAGAGAACATTTTATGATAATTTGCTGTTATATCACTGTTGAGGTAATATAATAAAGAATAGGGATACACACAATAATGCTGCAATACTGGTGTTGTATTTTTAAAAAATTTGTTAATGCATTGTGAAGTGCAGAAAAACTAAAGCAAGTACTGCAAAATCAAATACACTTTATGGTCAGTTATTATAAATATATAAACATAAATGGGTAGAGAATGTAGAGCATATATCCCATCTAAAAGGAGCTATGAATGAATAAATTCCAATTGATAATGGCTAGATAGTAATGTGGCACTGATGCTAGCTGGTCTTCTGATGTAGCAATAGAAGTCCAGAGTTTAAGTGTAAACTTTATTCATTAAAAATAAAAAAACATTGGGCAAGACAAGCAAAATCTACCTGCAGAATATACTCAGCTTTCTAAACTAAGGAATCATCAGTGTTTTTTGTTTATGCAAGATCACTTTCTGGCACTCTATACTTACCTTTTATGTCTCAGTTCCGGTATAGACACTGCTAATCATATTTTTAAACCTTTCAGAGTTTTGACAGTTGGAAAAACTCAAATGGTGGTATGCAATAATTTCTAGGAATCTGAAGGTATTATCTTACATTATTTGGCAGGGTCACATCAGACATAACCTCAGATTCTGCATCGATGATGTGATATCCATCTGCTGAGCTGAAGAAAATCTTTAGTCTTTTTTCAGAACCAATAGCCAGGTCAACTGTCACTGGCTTATGATCAAGTGTTGGAAATACCTGTGAATATAAAACCAAATATGGCCAAAAGGCCAAAAATGACATTCTAACTAAGGCAAAAATTCCCTCACTCTTTTGTCAGGTTTATAAGTGTACAAAACCCAAGTGGATTTTTAAAATGGCATATTATATTTAGAGACCTGTGTATTACAGTTTTTCTTAGATCTGTTATTACAACAAAGAAATAATTATGTTCAATAGCTTCAAAATATTGAGTTTCTCTTCAAAGGTCAGATTGGCAATGATCATAAGAGCCTTGTATGGCCCTGCATTCTGTTTGCTGTCTTCAAGTTCCTTGCCTTGAGCTTCAGCAAATGAAGGAGCTCATCTGGTCTCTTAAACCGGTTCGCTGGATCAGCTGCCTGTATTTTTGCCAGTATTCGTATATAGGCTTGATAGGACATGTAATCTCCTTCAGAGTCTGCTGATTGATCAATGCATACTTGGTAGGGAATGAAAAGGGCCAGACATGTTAACCTACCATATACTGGGTATGTACTCTAGGCTTCTATGGTTTCTAGTCCAAAACAAAAGGCCAAACAGGATTCATTGCCAAGATTAGATCACGGTAGAGGACTGAGCATCACAGGATTCACCATACTGTAGTTGTGAGGTGGGAGTCAAGAACTGCAGTAAGGACTTGGACAAGAACTGTGTATCACGCTAGACAGACTGTTGGTACTTATCTCTTCGCTTTCCAGCTCCATACCAGGCAGCTCTGACCAATCAGCAGACACCCAAGAATAAACCCATATCCAAATACTGACAGCTGAACCAAGGCCCAATTTAGGGAGATCAGATCAGGAATGTGATGTGATTTGTCTCAGGGTTGACTCAGACTGTATATACAGTCATCGGTACAATTTATAGAAGAACATAGTTATTATGCAAATAGACATTGGCAGATAGTCATAAGAATTTGCTCATCTTTATTGTATACATGTGATGTTTTCCCTTACAAAATATACCATGTAAACAGATCCTGACTTAAGATACAAAAGTATTTCATGAATACCTTGCTGCATCTGTCAGAATGGGTCCCTATCAGTGCTTTGTTAAAACCTGTCTATGGATCAACTAGTTAAAAATCACCTGGAACATCTGCTAAAAATATCAATTCCCAGGCCCTACTCCAGACCCACTAATTCAGCCTGGTGTTGGGTCTGAGATCTAAACCTTTACCAAATGTTCCAGCTAATTCTGATATACATCCTAGGTTAGAAGCTACTGGACGTGATAGAATGCTGCCAGTTCTTTAGTCAACCCTCATTACTATGGAATAAATACAAAATAATTCCATTTAAGTAGAATTCTGGAGCATTATAAGTAAGTTACTCTAGATAAAAACAGTACCTCATTTTAAGGTTAGTTGTTTAAGACAATAAATTGTTAATTTATGTGGCCTATCCATAGAAGTTCAGCCAAACTGTAATAAAGTTAGAAAGAGTACTGGTAAGCCTAACCACCATGTCTCACAATATTAATAGATATAGAGAGAAATGTGCTTAGAGTTCCAGCTTGGAAAGAATATAGACCCATCCAACCCCTTCCCATACCCACATATTGTGGCCATGGTAACTGGAGCAAAGGCTTTCTTTTCCCTCCTTTTTCCTCCAAGGGTGTTCCCCCTCTATCATTACCATACCTTTCTTTACCTTCCCTCTGCTCTCTACCCCCCACTAAGAGAAAACAAGGACTTCTCAGCTTCAATGTATTGGGGTGGCACCCAAAGCCTGTGTTTGGGGCTCTAGAAGAGAAGGTCTTCATATTGACTACAGGAATTGGGAGTGAGGCGCTGGTGGGGAGGTCCTATAAGGGGAGGGGCCATGGATTTCCCTCCCTTGCTGTGGTGCCTGTGAATTATCTAAAAAAGGGTTAAACAGTAATTACTGACATGGTATATTCAAGTTACATTAGTGAGACCCCATCTCTACCAAATATTACGAAATTAACCAGGCGTGATGTGTGCCTGTAGTCCTAGCTACTTGGGAGGCTGAGGTGGGAGGATGGCTTGAGCCCAGGAGATCAAGGCTGCAGTGAGCTATGATCATGCCACTGCACTCTAGCCTGGGCCAGAGTGAGAGAGTGAGACCCTGTATCTAAAAAATAAACAAACAAGCAAGCAAACTAACAACAAAATTGCATTAACTATAGAAGAATGGTATATACTTCTGCATCTGTATTCCAAAGTACGATTCTGTTCACAATTTCTTCTCAAAATAAAAAATCATATAATCCAAAGAAAAAGGAGATCACTCACTTTAATAGCAGTGCTTTCATCAAAGGACTTCGGTGCCCATGCATAAAGGTGAATTGATGATTTCAAAGCAATTGCAATATACGTTGTTTCTTCATGTTGGACTATAATGATAAAACACAAAAAAGTAACGATGCCACAGAGTTAACAAGAACACTCAAGTATTTGTATTTGTCATAAAAAATGCCATAACCACAATTTAAGAGCACAGACAGTATATTTTTGGGGAAGCTACTTGGTTACAATTTGATGCCCACAAAAAGGTGACAAAGTTACTGTATAGTTTTATGGAGTATACATATTCGCCTTCAAGAGCACTCTAAATTGTACACTAAAACATTGATAAAAGAAATTAAAGAAGACCTAAATAAATGGAAAAAGTTCTCCTGTTCATAAATAGGTAGATTTAACATTGTTGAAATAGCAATACAGTCCAAAATTGTCTCCATAGATTCAATGCAATCCCTATTAAAATCCCAATGGCCTTTTATTGAAGAAATGGAAAAGTTGATCCTATATTTCATGTGGAATCTTAAGAAGCTCATAATAGCCAAACAATGTTGAAAAAGAAAATCTAAGTTGGAGAACTCACACTTTCCAATTTCAAAGCTTACTACAAGTTACAGTAATCCAAGCAGTATGGTACTAAATAACATAAGGAGAGACATATAGATCAATGGAATAAAATTGGGAGTTGGCAAATAATTTCTTTTCAACAAATGGTGCTGGGACAAGTGGATATACCTATGCAAAACAATAAAGTTGGAGTCCAAATCTCACACCATATACAAAATTAACTTAAAATTGATCAAATACCTAAATGTAATAGCCAAAACAATAAAACTCTTGGAAGTAAACATAGGGATAAATCTTGATAACCTTGAATATAGCAATGAATTCTGATATTTGACACCCAAATATAAAGCAAGAAAAGGAAAAAAAAAGATAAATTAGGCTTCATCAAAAATTAAAAATTTGGGGCACCAAGGGAAACTATCAAGGAAGTGAAAATACAACATACAGAATAGGAGAAAATATTTGCAAATCATATTCTGATGAGAGTCTAGTATATGGGCTGGGCACAGTGGCTCACACCTGTAATCCAAGTACTTTGGGAGGCCAAGGTGGGTGGATCACTTGAGGTCAGGAGTTCGATACCAGCCTGGCCAACATGGTGAAACCCCATCTCTACTAAAAAAAAAAAAAAAATACAAAAAATAGCTGGGTGTGGTGGCAAGCACATGTAATCTCAGCTACTCGGGAGGCTGAGGCAGGAGAATATCTTGAACCCGGGAGGTGGAGGTTGCAGTGATCTGAGATCACTCCACTGCACTCCAGCCTGGGCAACAGAGCGAGACTCTGCCTCAAAAGAAAAAAAGACTCTAGTATATGGAATACTTAAAGAATGCTTACAACTCAACAGCAAAAGGATAAGCAAACCAATTAAAAAACAGGCAAAGGACTTGAATAGACATGTCTCCAAATGGTCAGTAAACATATGAAAAGATACTCAACAACATTAATCACGAGGGAACTGCAAATTGAAACTTTTATGACATCCCACTTTACACCCATGGGGATGGCTAGAATAAAAAGACAGACATTTACAAGTGCTCACAAGGATATAGAGAATATAGAACTCTCACACATTACAGATAGCAATGTGAAACGGTGCAACCACTTTGAAAAACAGTGTAACGATACTATCCAAGAGAAAAAAAAACCATACGTATCCACAGATGAAGATGTATGAAATGTTCATAGTAGCATTATTTTTAATAGCCAAAAAGTGGAAAGAGTGCAAATGTCCATCAACTGATGTATGGATAAACAAAATATGGTATATCCATACAATGCAATACTACTCAGCAATAAAAAGTAATTGCTGATACATGTTATATATAATATAACATAGACAAACCTTGAAAATATTACACTAAGTAAAAGTCCATCATAAAACACAACATAATATATGGTTCCATTTATAGTAATAGTCCAGAAGAGGCAAATCTATAGAGAAAGAAAGTCCTAGGTAACCATTTATCAGTTTATCAATGGATACTTAGGACTGTGAGTGGTAGAGGGGGAAGTAAAGAAGGATGGAATGGGGGTAACTGTTAATGAATATGGAGTTTCTTTTGGGGATGATAAAAATTAGATCATGGTGATTGTTACACAACTCTATAGACCTTCTAAAACCCATTGAATTGGGCACTTTAAACAAGTGTATCTCATGGTATGTACATTATTTCAATAGGGCTATTTTAAAAGGTAAATTAAAAAGTATAAATAGGTATATGCTTGCTCTTGATTAGCCCTTCTGGTTCTTATGGAATATGTTGTCTTACCTGATAGATTTATACTTTGTGCTATAACGCCCTTTCTTGGCTGCAATTTCTTCTGCCATCCCTACGCGTTCTCTCTCTCGCTCTCTCTCTCTCTTTCTGTCTCTCTGTCTCTCTCTGGGTCTAGCTTACTCTTGCATTTTCTTTTGCATTGCTCCCAAGTAAGTCAAAGGAGCATGATTACTAAGCCTCCAATAATAAAAAATATTCTCTCTTAAGAAAACACTTCCTATATATTTAATATAGGGTAGTAATTGGTGCCAGTTCACTGTCTTGTGGATCTTGGAAGGCAATGAAAATACCAGGCAAGTATGATTTGTTCTTGTCTTCCTATGTGAAGATGCTACTAATTCCACCTGTCAGTGGGACAAATGCTTTTTGCTGTTCTGAGAGCTTAGGTGGACTGGAATGGGGTCAGCCAAGAAAACTAAACTTAACTAGTCCACCCCTCACAAAGAGCACAGATTTGCAATATGAGTACCTTTGTGACTATC
>NW_026652282.1:87959748-87974458 GCF_009828535.3 Hylobates moloch | reverse complement strand
TCCATTTAAAATACATATGTATCTGGTTTGGAGATTAGGTTTTAATATTGAGTTGTGGTACGGTAAATAACCCCTGTGATTAAAATCCAGTGAGAATATTTAACAGGCTCAAAATTCAGGTCTGGATGAGTGTACTTAGAACAAGCTTCACTAAGAGAAAACTTAGGTCCCTGTTTAATGTTTTTGTGTGCTTAGATTTTGAAGATAAATACTATTGTCCCTCTTATTTTCAGTCTTGGTATACATAGTCAAAGTATAGATACTGCAACTCCAAAAGACATATATTTGCAAATACTGCTGTCATTTGAGAACATTACACTGAACACATGCTAAAATTTGTGTCCCCATCTTCTGGCACTGTTGTACTTGTGCTTTTTTTTTTTTTTTTTTAGGAAACTATTTTCTTTTAAGTCTTTTGGTATGTTAGTAGACCAAATAAGTTCAAGTGAGTGCACTAAGATTTTTGAGACAAATTTGTAGTAAGGTGCTCTGAGATTTCCTCCATAATGAAGCATGTAATTTCATGAGAATATCAAATGGTCTATGTAGCATAAACAATAAAATAAAAGAAATTTGGAGCTGAAAAGACATTTAGCTATTATCTGCACAGATGTCTTCTCCGTTCTATCAATGCTATGACTGCTTTGGGATCTAATCCAGAATTTCCTTATTTCAAAAATGCCACATGAATAAACCTTAAATTTTTAGCTGTTTGCCCCGTATTAGCAAAATTAGCCATAGTCAAGCCAGAAAGAAAAGACTTTGGGGAAAAATTTTTAAAAATTTGCTCTTCACTCAAGCTTATCTAATTTTCACAACATAGTATTTGTGTATGAGGAGACAGTGCTATTTAAAAGAATTCTACCATTATCTGAGTCACTTAAGAAGAATAATGTGTTTTTAAGTTTTGATCTTCAAATATTCACTTTTCAAAAGGTGAAGTACATCTGTATCATTTTTATTATTAACATTTTAATAAAATCAGTATGCTAGATTTTTACATATCAGCGACTCAATCAGCCATTTTTCCCTTGCTTAACTTACCTGGATTGCTTAAAACTAGATAATGCCAGATTGCATGATCCATGGCACAACTTTTGGCTTTGTTTATCCTAATATTTCACAAATCTATAATTCATTTAAACGCTCTCAAAAACACATCTTAAAATAAAATACTTTTTTGAAATTCACATTACAACTTTTGAAGTTATTTTCTATGATTTGATAAATCGTTCATGTATTTTGAGTGAAACCATCACTCTGTAACATTTAGGGATATTTATGAGATATTGTCCTGTCTTGGAGAGGTGAAGTAACCAACTGATAAATGAAACACACACTCACAACTCCTCCATACAATATTCTAATTGCTACCTATAAATTTTAGCCTGCTGGAGAGGTCTCTCTCAAGTTCCTTTACCATATTTTTCTTACATGGTATAGAAACTTAATAAAGCTGACTCCCCCCGCCTCCTTAGACACATTCCTAACTACTACCCAACAAAAAGAAGAAAATTCAGAAAAAATTATTTTCCATTTCTCAAAGGCCACCACTGACCACCCAATTGCCAAATACAATGGCCTTCAGGTCCTAATCCTACTTGGGCTCCCTGACACTTTTGATTCATTCCTTCTTGAAATTCTTCTTTCTTGACTTCTGAAATATAAATTGTTAAACAGTAGCTCTGTGTTTTGCCTGCTAAAATTTTTGCTTTGAATCACCTGATGCTGCCAGCCAATTTTGACGATTTTGCGAACTCCTTTGTCTGATGTCAATGGGCTTCTGAGCTTGTTCCAAAAGAGACCGCTGAGGAACGCTAATGAAAAGACAGAAAAGCATGTGCCATGTCCTAACATTCATGAAGGGAATGTACAACTCAACATAAAGTCCAACACAAAGTTTTGTTTAAATATATGGGTATATATCAAACTGAAAAAGAAGTATAGCTTAAGTAATAATTTCCAATTTCCATTTTCCCCCAAACTTGCTATTTTGTCTAGAATAGAGTAACGATTTCCAAAATAAGAAAAATATGTTTCCATAGAGTGTATGTTTCCTTTATATATATATTAATTTCTAAAAATTTCTATAAGCTTTTAAAGCTATTATTCAGACAATATTTTACCTGAGTAACACAGCAATAAACATAACCTTATAGTGTATGTGAGTATTTTAACATAATAAACAAGTTACTGTTATGTCATATATTCTATTGTTATTATCCAGATTTTAAAGGCTTGAAATTCATGTTTTTAACGTCCCATTCCTGATTTAGATAGCTACACTGACAGACAAATAGAGCACTTTCATTCTTACTATTCAAATTTAAAGAATATTTGGAGAGTTGCTTTGGACTAATGCTGCTAAATTTTACGTTATTTTGGTATTTCTATATGGGAAGGACTTTGGTTATTGATTTAGGCCTGGAATAGACAAACTTTTTTCCATGGCCCCAAATTTCAGGAAAGACTTGAGTTTCATTTAAGTTAACTTTATAAATTTAGCTATATTTAAAGGCAACATATTTGTTATTCATAAATTCAAAATCCTTTTGTAAAGTGAACAATTACTCTGAGTTTAACACCAAGTATGGATTTTATATATTAGATTTTATTAAAGTCATGTTCCATGATACCAAAACCAACTACTCAAAACTAAACTGGTTTCTTTCCTTTGAGGTCAGATCGACCATGACAATCCATTCATTGAGAGCAGAGAAAAAGAAAGTTCGCAGTCTTGCTTTACAATTTTTCAAGATTTCTGCACTCCAGTTAAATCTGAAGACATAATTGTGTGGGGTTTTTAAAGTAATGAAGCAGGAAAATACATACTACATAACATTAACTGTATGCCATCTGACCATACTGTCCAATATCTTGACTATAGTGAGTGTTCAATAAATATTTACTAAGTGAATCAATATAGGCTAAGTTCTCTCTATTGTGAGTTGGGGCTGGAGGGGGTGTGATTTTCTTAAAAAACTACCTTAAAATTTAGTTTTCAAATATAACAGAATGCACACAATGTCTAACACATGGAATGTGATCTTTGAAAATTATTGAAGATCACCAATATTACAAAGATTAAAAAATACAGTGACTGGTATCAATATTATATATGATAATTTATTTATATAATATTGAGTTTTAGATTTGATTTTGACTATAGGACATTTTTAGGCTTACCCATTCTGTGGCATTAGCTTCTGAAGTTAAAGATAATTGGTGTGTGTGTTTTATCATGCAGCACATGTATGAAAATTCACTTGAAATTTCATGTCTTTTTATCATCGACTACTAATTGAATACTGTCAAAGTATTTGCTGTTATTGTTTCTTTTTAAAATTGTGAACCTTGCCATCTATTTAGCAAACTAAATATCACAGAGACTGCAGTATGACCAAATATGAAAGATATAGGTAATGGATCATTGCAGTTAAGGTTTTAAATGTGGGCCAATAAAGTCAATGGTGATGATGTTGTCACAGATATTTTAGTCGACTTCACAAAATGTATTATCAATGAAATAATTTTTAATTTTCCATTTTATAATTATGAATAATTTTAATATAGAAATCAAAGACACATACCTTGAAGAGAACTTGACATGATGTGCATGATCCTGGTTGTTAGGTACAGAAGGAGATCTCTCTTGAACCTTAAAGACACAATGCAATACTTCAGTAGAATTCTTGATCATAAATTGTACTGAGCTATTAATCTGTGGGAAAATGCCTGTCTTCATATATATTTTCCTAAAATCTAAATTATAAAATATTATTTTAATAAACAGATTCTATTTTATAATGACTTACAACATTCGACTTGCTTAACCATAATTTCTGATGGTATATTTGATCTTTAGTGTAGGAACAGATTCTGGAGCTCATATAATCAAAATCTTAATTTATTGTTGAGCAATCTGTAGCCTAAAGAGGGAAAATGACTTTTCTAAGAATTTTATTTCAAGTCAAAGGAACATCTAAAATCAGAATGCAGGTCTCCCAACTTCTAATTTAATGTTCTTTCCATGTTATCACATTGCTTTTTATATCAAGTTTAAACTTCTCACTCAGAATTTAAGTTCTAATTCTTACACACTCGTCCTTTTAAGCTAACCCTAGATTTTCAAAAGTTGTCACACACACATACATACATTTTATTAAAATATCTCTAGTCAAAACTGTCCCATCTTTAAGAAAGTAAGAAAGTATGTTTTTCTGCTTTACAATTTGACTGTACTATCATAATTAGTGTTCCAAGTACTGTTTCAACTCTAAATAGATTAATTTGCATTTTACTAATCATACAATCATTGAATATGCCAAATACTCAAGAAAGGGTGCATATAATAAGCCAGCTTCCATCAATGGGGGAATTTTACTTTCTGCCAACATCGGTAGACAGGGCCAGGGAATGTTGCCTTGCCTCACTAAGTCTTGTATCACCAGGTTTCTACTCAAAGAAGTTTTAGCTGCCCAAAACATAGGTCATTCTGGCATGCAATAAGGCAGTCATACTAGATTCTTTAAAAAGGAAATTTAAGAGTGTTACTTTTTAAATCTAGCATATGCATGCTGATAAACTCATTCTATACTTTCTAGAAGCTAGAGTAGCCTTAGTACATTATTTTTTCTTTATGAAGTGACTTATCAAGGCTCTCTCTACACTCCGAGAGACAGGTAGGTGAGGGTAAGCATCTGCCTATTTTTTTCCACTTTCATTTCATATAATTGGTATCATATGACCCAGTTGGGGACTTTTGGCTTATGAAGCTGATCTTAGGAAGTTTATTGACACTACTGGAGGCCAAAATTACTCAAAATAGGTAATGGCCAAAAATAAAAAATATAATTCCTAATATAAATGGGCTGTATTCAATTTCAAAACTGGGGAGAGGAAAATGATTAGTAAGAATAGCATATACTAAGATAATGATGTATTTCAAACCAGACACAGCTCATTACATTTCCTGCTTAAAGTGTCAGGTTTAAGGTAATAATTACTACCTGTGAGTTTGAGTAAAGTCATTTAATAAGGCAAAGAAAAAGACATATTTCCTCTTCTAATTATATAATACAGTCTGGCTTATGTTCCTTTTGCCAGTGGTTAGTATTTATAAAACAATACTCTTTGTTATTAACTTCAGAGGACTATTAGTATTAGGGGAATTGTACTTAAAAATGAGAGTTGTCCATAAAAGACTTCATAGTAGACTCCTGTGTAATATCTTGTGCTGATTAGGAGCAACAATGAGGCTCCTGACCCACCATCAATAAGGCAAGAGTTTGAGTTCTTCACACACTAACCTAATCTACCTGATTGTTCAAAACAATCTACAAAAAGATTGTTTTAGATGGCTGGCTATTAGGAATACTGGCTATGATGATGATGCTACCTTTTCTAGACAAGAAAACCTACAACTCCGGCCTTACCAATATATGTTCTAAATAAGATACTATTAATATAGTCATGAAAACAGAAGTCAAAGTGGACACTAGGACTAACTTAATTATTCTTATAATTATAAACAAACAAACAAAACAAAACACAGATTAAATGTCCCAGACCCTGTCACAAACTGCATTCCAGACAAGAGCTAATCAAGGAAAAATATTTGTGTGTTTGTGTTACAAAACGAAACTGCCAGAATTTTTCGTGTACAATATTTTTGCTTAAAGAAAGACTGACAAACTATGATTATTCAAACTCTGGGTATTTGGTAGACATTTTATTTTTAATGAATAAAGTAAACCTGTCAATTTAAGGGGAAAAAACTGATGCTACAATTTAGCAATGATAAAATTTGAGCTTGCAAAGGAAAATTAGAATTTTCAAACATAT
Source organism: Hylobates moloch (assembly GCF_009828535.3). Lineage (NCBI taxonomy): Eukaryota > Metazoa > Chordata > Mammalia > Primates > Hylobatidae > Hylobates > Hylobates moloch. The sequence continues at coordinate 87,968,614 of NW_026652282.1, read as the reverse complement.
CTCCCACCAAGCACTTCACAACTTAACAATACTCAGTAACTTTTATGATGAACTTGATGGTAACATTAACAAATGCTGTTTTTTGATGTTGTATAATGAAACATGTAAATGTCTGGGAAGATCTACATACAAAGTGAACCAATATTTTCCAACTGACCAATGCATGAAGTTAAAAATCATGCATAAGCAAAACATCTATTAATAGCATAAGATAGATCAATGAGTTTTATTATTAACTGAATATACAACATTTCATTGATATGGTTTTAGATTCCACTTCTCTAGTTTTGGTATATTATTCAATAATTTACTCAATTATCTAAACAATCTATGAAAATTGACTCTTTCCAACTACCTATATGTGAGAAGCCAGCTTTTATTCGTATACTTCAACCAAAACAACACATGGCAACAGATTGAATGCAGAAACAGATGTGAGAATCCAGCTGTTTTTCATTATGCAAGATAGATTTAAGAGACTTACAAAAAAGTAAAACAATGTCAATCTCTCTAAAATTTTGTTTTGGGAAAATACAGTTTTTTCATTAAAAATGTGTTTCTTATGCTAACATGTAATAGTTTCATTACTTTTAAATGAATTAATATTTTAAATGTTTTTCAGTTTTAACTTTTAATAAATTAAATATCAAATGACACAGCCCATGTAATAAGTGAAAGCTTTTTGAGGTCCTCAGTGTTTAAGAGCATAAAGGGACACTGAGACCAAAAAGTTTAAGAACCACTGTTCTGGATTCTTACTAATGTCACAACAACTCATATTGAAAAATTTACCTCAACTTTTTTAGGATTTGAAATGTATGACTTCAGTGGCTCTATCTGGACTTCAGCCTGAATCGAATGAAATACTTCATCATTGTCTGATGATTCATCTTCTTTGTCCTTTGAAACAAAAAAGAAAGTAATTGTTTTAATTGTTGTTAAACTGCAAGTGATAGGAACAACTTCATCATCTTAATGCTGAGTTGTTTATATGTATAATATAATACATAATTTAAAATAATACACAATTTAAAAGAATAATATCCAAATATTAAAAATGAATTAAACCAGTAGTTTCTAATAGTGTTTGGTTCTGGATCCCTTTCAGAATCTGAGAAATGATATAGACTGTCCACAGAAAATTGCATATAGACACAACTATTACATATATTTTCTGGTGGATTGCTGACCTCCTGAAGTTCATCTACAGGGTCCAGGTTAAGAATCTCTGGCCTAAAACTTGATTGACTCATAACACCAAACTAACTGTCACATTTAGCAAGCTATTATAACCTCAAAGTTTGGTCTTCCTGAGCAATGGAAGATCTGTAATACAGTGGCGCAAATATTTCTCCCTAATTGAGATATAGGACTTTAGGAAACTGTTTTCCCCTTTAATCCAATCAATATTATCTCTTCAACTGAAAGATTAATAAAAATGAATTTTTTGTTTCCTGCTGGTGACTTAAAGCACCCACCTATGTCTCTCAACTCTAATAAAATTTCAGGTATCACGAAGATCTGTGACTTTGACTATATTATCAATAATTTTCTTTTCCTTTATATTTTCTTCAATGACCACATATAAAGATATAAATGCTTGTACAAGAGCCTAGAGTCATGAGATTGGTAACTATTATTTATTGACTTTTAAAAATTTTAGAATGGCTTTCCACATATATATTTAAAACAATAAATAACAATAAGTGTGTGCCATGCTGGTATCACTGAATCTTTCAGAGATCAATAAAAGTCTTATTCATAAATGCAAAACCCATTAGATCTAATTGATTACTAGGGTTCATCAAGAATAATCATTATCATTTTAGATGAGCTAGTTTTTGCCAAATGTCACCATTCTAGACTTAAACCTCCCTTTTCTCCATCTAGTTTCTTGCTCTTTATAGTTCCCTTTTTCTCTGAGAGCTAGACATCCATTTTCCCTTTTGGGCCTTGCTTCTCTTGCTGCTCTTACCTTTTCTCATGTTAAACATGTCAACAAATTAGCATTTGTTTAATTGGCTCAACATGCACAAACTCAAAGAATTCCTCAACTAGATACTCAGATAAAATTCATTTGTAATTACTACAACAATTATTATTGGGTAAATAGATGTGGATAAAAGGGTTTAAGTTAGGATCATCACAATGATTCCTTTTACACAAATGGATGTGGGGAGTATTAGAAAACAACTGCTCCCCTAAACTTATCTAACCTTATTAATTTGTTATCAAGCCCATAATTCTTCATTATCAGTTTAGAATCCACCAGATTAAATTCAATAACTCCAGTAAAATTATATTCACCTTTTATTAAAGGATTTTTGAAACAATTACGTTTTAGTGACTATTCCTAGATAAAATGGAGTTTAACACACTGTATTCCACATTTCAAAAGGGTACAGATGAAACCACCCTTATTAACTTATAAAATTAATCACAGAAGAAGAGAGGGGAAGAAACAAAAATATACCAAGCTTGCAGCACGTTTAGCATTCATCTTTAGGTCAGCTTGCTCTCTGACCTCCTTCCTCAATAGATGTTTGTTGCCTATTTTCCTAGAATCACGTAGACCTCGTTGCAACATCATCATTCCCCTTATATGCTCTGTAGATAACAACTCGAACATTATGAAATATTGTTTTTCCTTTGAGATTTTTTTTAGGTCTTGCATACCAGTGAAACTATTGTCAATCAACTGGTCTGAAGGATCCCACTGACGCCAACTGGTCTGAAGGACCCCACAAGAGGCTGACTCACCAAAAAATGCAGTTTCCACATCCTGATGATTTCAAGGACCATCAACCTTACCCTGACCAATCAACAACTCCAATTATCCAGCACCTCACCCTCTACAATCCCCTTAAAAACCCCATCCCAGAACTCCTCCAGGAGATGGATTTGAGGGTCTCCTCCCCACCTCCTCACCCCATGCCCTGCTGATCATTAAACTCTTCTGCTGCATCCCTGCTGCATGTGTAATTGGTCTGTTACTATGCAGTGGGCATACGAACCTGTTGGTCTTATAACACAGAGAATAATTTGTAAATTGTTTCATGTTCTGTGAGGCCACATAATTGATTAATTATGTAAAATGGGCAGCACATTAGTGAAACAAGTCATAAATATGGTAACCATATACAAAATATTTTGGAAACTGCTTTGCCTTCTCATTTTAACCTTGATTTAAACATCCTGTAGTACAAAAATGAGTGTAATTCACTCAAATAGTATAGTTCAGCATTCTATTGGAAGAAAGAATAAACTAACTTAAAGGTTAGAGTAACAAAAGCAAATTTTGTTTTGTGCTTATTTTTGATGAGTTATCTTTGAAATTTTGTTATCAAAGTAATTTTTAAAGATCCAAAATAGTAATTTTTAATGTGCATTTGTTGACACTTTATTGGTTAAAGAATAGACAGAAAGCTAATAATTAAAGCTATATTTCAGTAGAGATACTGAAAAATATTTTTCTCATATTTAGTCACAATTATCTAGAAATTTCAGGAAAATTTATTTGAAGTACAAATTATTTAGTATATCTTCTGTGGAACACAAGGAATATTTATTTCATTTGGTTTTACTGAGAAAAAACATCGGCATGAGCTATCACATTTTCTCTTCATTTCTGACTCAGTAAAAATATCAAAAATTCTTACTTTATCAACTTGTCTCAATTCTTCCTCATGCTGATTAAAGATATCTTCCCATCTGTGTTGGCGCCTTCGCCTGCGGGCTTCTAAATCCGAGAGTTCAAGCTCTTCAGGTCTCCATGATGACTTTGCCCTGAACCTCTTTGGTGATAGTCTTTTTGCCAGTGCTTGCCTCAGAGTAGAAACTTTTGATTTTTTCTCCCGTGCCTGTTCTGGTTGTGAGTAAAACCTATTTGATGACAGATTTTCCATCAGGGTTTGCAACGGACCAAGTGGCTTTGAGTTAATTGAGTTTGGTGCCCGAAGCAAGTCTCTTGATAATCCCTCTATCAGTGCTTGAACTGAGCCAATTGCCTGTGGGGGTTCTAGTGTCCAAGCCTGTGCCTGAGGTGATCCTTCAGTTTGCCCCTCTACTGGAATGAGCACCTGAGTATCCAAATGTAGTGGCAACAGCACATGGTGATCCTGTGATAGCAGGGGCAGGAATACCTGGGCATTTACTCGTAATGACTCAGGTTCCTCTGCCTCAGTCTCTGCCTGTGCAGGCTCGGCAGCCTGTTCCCGTACCTCTGGCTGTTCAGGTGCCTGGTTCTGCTCCAGCTCTTGTTCAGGCACCTGGTTGTGCCTCTGCTGTTGTTCAGGGGCCTGGCCCTGCCTTTGTTGTTCGGGTACCTGATCTTGACCCTGAAATTCCTCTGGTACCTGGTCCAGATCTTGTGGTTCTGATGTCTGGGTCTGGGCCTGCTGCTTTTTGGATACCTGGGCCTGTACCTGCAGAAGCCTAGGTGCCCTAACCTGTGCCTGTAGTGGCATGAGCACCCTGGCTGCCCTCCGTAGTCGTGGAGGTGCCTTAATCTGCATTTGTAGAGGTTTAGAGGCCTTAGCCTTCACCTGAGCCTGTAGTGGCATGAACACCCGAGCTGCCCCTTGTAGTCGTTGAGGTGCCTGAGCCTGCCCCTTTAGAGGCCTAGGTGCACTGTCCAGAGCCTGCAGTGGCATGAATACCCTGGCTGCTCCCTGTAGCTGCTGAAGTGCCTGGACCTGTGGCTCTTCTCGATCAGGTAGCCACCTTGGCTGAGAGGGTTCTCCATGCAGGACTCTAAGTGGTCTGCATCTGCTGCTGGTTGGCAATCTCAGAAGCTCATGAGTGCAAGAGGGTCCTCTAAAATAAACACACAAATGATTGGCAAACAATTAGAATTTTTAGTGGAATGGAGCCATTCAGGGGCATTGTTTTCACTTTAAAAGATGGACATTTTCTGCAGTGAACCTTTCTGTAAACCTTTCTGAAATCATTCCCTTAATGTCTGAAATATTCTGCAGGTAACATTTGTATTACTAATGTATTCAATTATTAATGAAATCTGATATCTACTTGATCATTCACTTGCCAGATATTAAGGAGTCTTTGGGTAGTAATAAAGAATTCTCACATTTTCGCTCAATATCTCTTAAAAACAGAGATTTGTTATTTGTTTTATCAGAAAGAATTAAGTCTTTCTGAACCAAAGGCAACAGTATGGAATCAATGGCCTTATGTGAATTGCTATCATCAAAGTATATATGCAATTTGTGGAACGCACCTGAATCTTCTCATGGTGTACTGTTCCTTAATAGCTTCTTCTCTTTCAAAGATCAAAGGTATTCCTTTTTTTATGAAAGAGAAAAACATAATGCATAAACAGTCAGCAGATAAGCATGTTATCCACTTAATCACGTTGTTCCCTCTGCTTCTTAGGATGTGGAGTGAATTACAAGGGCAAGAAGGTAGCCCTTCAAATGTACTTGGTTTGTGATGTAGACCATATTCTAGTTTCTAGGCCCACTTTTGCCGCACAATATAGCTATTGCATGCAGATTAATTTCTCTGAACAGAGAAAAGAAAATTTAGCAATCTGATTTCTGCAGTTCTAAAGAGAAAGAAGAGAGAATGGGACAAAGGGAGAATGAGACAAGAGAAACTCTAAATAGTGGTGCGCATGGCTTACAGCTGTGGGCTCTAGATGTAAGGACTTTATGGCTTGAGGTTGATATTTGGTCTTTTCAATGAGAAGGCAAATTCTTAATTCTGTGTTTTACGCTAAACACATTGAAAACATTCAGCTTCTTTCCTATCAGCTGTACTGTGACTACTGAAATATAGAAGATTACAAGCAAGAGTTTTCTTTTGAATTTCCTATATTAAAATGTTCAGGGCAACTATATTTATATCTTTAGTGTAACTTTCATATAAATGGAACTTTTCCTACAGGTAACATTTTGGAAATTTTGCAGTTCTGGAAATTAGCAAATTACCAAGTAGATGTGTGGTTTTCCTGAACCCATTTGAAACTGGCTGGCCTCTGTAATGTTGGCTGAATAACTTCATTACCATAGGTAAATAAATTAATTCTTGCTGCTCCTTGCCTCAAAACATGATACATGTACAGATACAACAAGCCCCACTACAATCAATCCCACAGCTGATCTGAGGATGCCTGCTTTTTCAAGTTTTCCCTTTTACATTCCATTGTTACTCTCAACTCTGCCTATGGTCCGCAAAATCAAATGTGGAATATGTAACATAATATATAAAGTTAGGACTTCCCAGGGGCTTCTTCTGGACTTGGTGAAAATCCATCCTGGCACTTTTATTTTTATTTTTTTGAGGCAGCGTCTTATTCTGTCACCCGGGCTGGAGTGCAGTGGCACGATCTTGGCTCACTGCAAATCCTGCCATTTTTAATAGAAGTTCACTTTTATTAATAGACAGAAGTTTATGTTTATTTGTATAAATTAGTTCCTTTAATTATATTTTACATTTGGAGTTTAGTACATAAAACAAGCTTTGTATGGTGCACAAATACTACTTCAAAATTAGCAGTCAATAAATGGTTAATTACAAATCCATTTATCTCTTGTAGAGTCAAAATACCAGCTGAAAAAAAGCAAGATATAAATTTTGTTACCTTTTATTTATTTTATTTAGTTAGTTACTTAAAATTGGCATATCACAAAATTTTATTGGATGCTTTCAAGGTCTTCATAAATATGAACATTTGCCAGGTGTAACTGGCAAGAATTAGTAACTATGCACACACACACACACACACACACACACACACATACACACACACACGCACGCGAGAGATAATTAATTAAGAGCACATGGCATATTATTGGCAAAACTAAATATCAAAGGCCTCAGAACTTTTATTTTCAATCTAAGTCTTAAACAAGTATTTTTTCCTGGAAACAATACATGAATAAACTCTGAATATTCATTTCAGTAAAATAAAACTTAACAGATTCTACCTTTTTTCTGTCTTTTTTTAATGATTCCAGTAAGATGCCTTGTTAATGACTCAACAACATGTCGTTCATTTTTTATATCCCGAACAAATGGGTGATGAAGCATGTTTGCAGAAGTAGGACGAAACAGGAAATTTTTTATCGTACACTTTTCCATGAAATTGTGGAACTTACGGGACCTAAAAAATGAGTCAAAGAGAGGGAAAAAAAGTGTTCTCAGGCCTGTCAGACCTCTTCCCACCACCACCCACATGCCTCTCTGAAAATCATATTTGGAGAGAGTTGCCTTTAGGTATTATTGTCTTCTCAATTGCCAAATATCCTGCAGTTTGGCAACATACATTATAAAGTGAGGCCATTTAGACCTCAGAAAAAGAAGCAAGAGTCAACAGCATATTCCATCTAAATTACAGTAGAAATTTCAATGAGTTAACTGTATGTACCTGGTAAAAACTCAAGTGCAGATATGATGATTAAATGGTTAATGTGATATATGTAGTCTGCAAGACTAGATTGATCGGCCCACAGCAGTCATATTCTGTATTTTTCATTTGACTATATGCAGTTTTAACTACAGAGGAATGAATATAATGATCCAAAAATAGGGTGTTAAAAGCAACAGGACTAACTAATCTTGTAAAATGACCCATGAAAACAGATGTGGCCATAAAAACTGAATCCATGGAAAGGGTTAAATTGAATTCCAATGCAGAATGTTAGCAATCAAATCACAGTCACCACTTCTACCAAGGAAAGCAATAAAAACTAATAATAAGCAAGAGTTTGAGGTACAAGATCAATAAGCTTCAGAGAGGATTCCCAAGTTTAGCTGGCATGTAAGTGCCCTGGGAGAACAAGTCTTCTGCTCTAGGTCTGTGTGTGTTTGGTTTAATGTACTAATCAACAGGGCTGCATATAACTGACTGCCTATACAAGCAACACAAGAAACTTCACAAATAGTTGCCATCAGTTCATCCCATTACTGGGGAAACAACGGAACATGCCCATTAATGGCAGTTCAGTAATATCATCAGAAAATACTATAGAGGATATTACTTATTTATAGTTGGCTAGCTACCTCTTAATGAAAACTGGTCATTTAGACCTCCCAGTTAAGATATTAGATTTTAGGAAATATTGTCCAACAAGGATGGTGCAGCAGGACTGACCAAATGAATTAAAACTTCTTTGCTAATATAAAAATGTCAAGTCAACGTAATTAGGAGATTAAGACATTCATCTTTACCATCCACTGGATTTGACTGTGGGAGCAGATTCCCGCAAAATAACGAAGAGAGCTTCCAAGGGTTGAAGGTTACACAGAGCTGCAAAGGGAAATAGATAAATTTAGAAAGAATGAGAAGGGTAACTAAAGAACACATTCCTCATTCCAGAGGGGATTCTCAGTGATCTTTCACATATTATGTTGAGTAGACACTAAGAGACAAATAGATACAAAAGAATGTATTTCAAAAGAAAAAGAAAAGCTGGTTTTAATGCAATGTTGCAATATATAAGATTCTCAAGTTTCACTATCACCAAGTAGGATAAATTAATAATAAATTAGACAAAATATTTGAAATGTATAGTTGATAATTTATATCTAGAAAAGTTAACTGAAAGTGAAACAAGCACACTTCTATGTTTTTGTACTGCAGGTATTTAGTTATAAAATTGGAATATGTAATTATAGACTGAAAAATTCAACCAGACTACTAGCTTAGTACAATAATATATAAAGAACAATGATTTAGTAGTCTAGAAAGCTTAGAAGAACCTGTTTTGGAAGCTGAGAGTTCTAGAAAAAAAAATAGGTATAGTGCGACTGTTAAGAACCATTTATTTCCTTAGTTTTGTTTTTTGTTCTCTCAGACTAGGATAAATAAATTTCCTGTTATTAATATCTTTCTGTTTCTTCTTTT
>NW_026652282.1:87945952-87959385 GCF_009828535.3 Hylobates moloch | reverse complement strand
AAAAAAAAAAAAAAAAAAAAAAGAATACACCCCCTAGAGTAAGATCATCTGGGTTCAAACCTAGCTCTACCTTTGTGACTTTGGGCAAATTACCTAGCCTATCTGTATCTTGGTTTCTTCATCTGAAAAACAGGAAATGTAGCAGAAGGAATCCCTTCAAAGAATTGTTGTGAGGATTAATTAGTAACTTATAAGTAAAAGTGTATTCACCTTGTAAATATATACACCTACTATGTACGCACAAAAATTTTAAAAATAATTTTTAATATCCCCCCAAAAGTATCTGACATGTAGTAGATGCTAAATAAATATCAGCTATTGATATTATAACAATGATGTTAACTCTATGGCACTTTGAGACTGTGCCAAATTACTAGACATTCATTCTCTCTTTCATACACACAGGCATAAAAATAAAAACCTATTCCAATGTGTGCTATATACATTAATTATCTCATTGGTTTGGGAATTTTGTTTTTTTCTGTAAGTGTTTAAATATGTCTCTCTTATTTCCTCTTGTGTTTTGATTAAAGAAAGTTGGCAGTACAAAAAATCCCCAATGGAGAACCATAGTGTCAATTTCATCTAACATTACAAGTGTGTCATTCTTGATAATTTGATATTAATGACTCTTGATAGAGCCATCCTTTCTCTCCCAAAATGCATCCTCAGAAAAACCTAAAGTGACAAACTGGCCTTTCATAGTAGTAGACAAAAACTCCACAGAGTGATTTTATTAGGGCTATACAAAGGCAATTGTTTAAAGGCCAAGCTTTGTTTTCAATTACATGGGTATAAATTAATAGGTGCATTTTTATAATTGAAGGCAGAATTAGCTCCAAGCACAAAATATCAGGATCATATTTAACCCTTTTTATTCTTTTACTATGTCCAATCAGTCTCCAGGTTCTGTTCTTTAAACTTATTGCAAGTGAGTTTGTACAATATTAAACAGTTGTCATTTATTAACATCTGAGCAACAGTTAGTCCACTGACAACATCTTCAGGGGTCAAGAGCCAGAACACAGACTAGGTAAGTTTTCTTTAACAGAAAGGAAAAGTTCACAAAGGAACGGAGCATAGGGTGGGTACAAGAGCCATGTCAACAGCAGCTGTTTATAGTTTCCTATATAGTCTAATTTCAGGAATGTCAGTAACTGCCCCCTCCAACCGATATCTCATAACGCTACCTAAATGTTCATCATTAGAGGCTCATTCCTTTGAAACAGCAAGCCTCCCTTAAAAATTACATTATCTTGAAGGGTTGGACACATATTAAACTGGGCTTAGTCTGAATTAGGTTAAATAATGTGGTTTATTCTTAACACATGTTGAGATCTGAGGGAATCTTCTGAATATTGAGGCGATAGGCCTCTTGATGGGACAGGGGTAGATTTGAGCCACAATGCACTCAGGTAAAGATAGACATGGGGTATGACAGAGCGACACTACAAGGGATAGAAGTAGGACTATAAAGAAGCATCATTGAGAATATTTAAAATGATCTACAATATCAAGGAGAATGCAAAAATAGGGGAAAATATGGTCCAGGTTAAGGCAAGTTGACTAGTGTACAGCTTTGCCAAGAAAGGGGTGTCAGGGTTAACTGTTGATCCTATCCTGCTTCTTCTCCAGGCACGGATTATCTTTTCTATAAAAGATAGAGACTAAAAACCACATCTATTCAAAATTAACCTATGATACTCTGATGTTTGGATGATTATTATAAATGTTCTGGCCTTGGTATAAAGGTCCCCATATTGTTTGAATTCCTACCCAGAACCTAGGGACTGAAGGGGTTCCTGGTTTACAAGTGTTCAGTTCTGTCTTTCTAGAGCCACTACAACTGTGGTCCCCAAACTTTTTGGCACCAGGGACTAGTTTCATGGAAGACCATTTTTCCGTGGACCTAGGGGTAGGCGATTGGTTTGGGGATGAAACTGTTCCACCGCAGAACAGCAGGCATGAGTTGGATTCTCATAAGAAATATACCACCTAGATCCCTTGCATGCTCAGTTCACAATAGGGTTCCCACTCCTAGAAGAATCTAATGAGTCACAGCTCAGGTGGTAATGCTTGCTCACTTGCTCGCCGCTCACCTCCCGCTGTGTGGCACAGGGGCTGGGGACCCATGCCCTATGGCATCCTATCAGGGAGAAGTTATTCTTTCTCTCTCTTAACTTCTCTGGAAAAGACTCACCAAAGGAAGACCAAAGGAAGAGAATTTTGTTATCTGGAACTCAGAGGATATTATCAGATAATTGTCACTTTGGAAGGCCATCCCTTATGAGATAATAATTATCATAAGCTGGAGGATTTCTGCAGTTAAACTGATGACAATTATTTCCACACAAAATTAATATTCCAGGCAATAAAGGACACCGGCAAAAGAGAAATGTTTTAGTAGGGAGGCTATTTAGGGCTGCTCTTGACCAAAGCTGTACTATTACAATTACTGATCCAGGCAGGCCAGCCCTGTTTTCTCTCTTTGCAAGTTCCAAATCTCCTGGCCTTCACTTATCTTTCGTAAGAAGCTTGCCATTTGTGTAATCTGTGCAAAACTCCTTCTCTGCACTGCTGTGAGTTTGCTCACCAATACTTTTTCCTGTAACTTAATATTTCGGAATGAAAAAAAAAGGTGAAACAAACAAAGGTGACCCAGGAAGTACAAACTGCAAAACATAGAAAGTTGGTTTCCCGAAAAGGCATGGTGAGGAGTATTCAGAAACAATGGAAAAAAGATACTACTCAATGCAGGCATGTATCCTAACCAAATCCATGCATCAATACTAATATGAAATATTAGTTGCTGCTGCTCAATTTAACATAATCTAAGTATGTTTCCAAAACAGAAATAATCAGGAGATGATGAGGAATAGTCCACATCCCCTCAGTATAATTTCAATTTTATATATGTGTCATATGTAATCTTCTTGCTGTTTAACATTTTCCATTATTAATTTTTTATTCATCCAACATAGGTACTTTGCTGATTTGGGGGCACTATAATACAGGCAGAAGCAACATGATCTCCACAGGCATCCTAGCTTTATCCCAGCCCCTCTTTGATATTCCAAGTGATACCAGGAATTTTCAACAACTATGTTACCGTTACTTCTATTTCTTGAAATTCCTCTCATTGGCCTTGAAACAAAATGCTAAGATAGTTCAAGCTCATAAAGCTTGATGGGTGGACATTTTGCAGATAGAGCATACAAGAACATGGGAATCTGTAGGATCTGCTTTGGAGAGGGGAAAGCAAAGCAACCCTCCCCATACCTCAGAAGGCATTACTTTACACTTCTCATCCAACAATACCAGAGATGCTTTGTCATTTATACTTTTGGATTTTAGGTACTGAGGACAGCAAATATGCCATGCTCTGGAGTCACACATTAGATGGTTATCAATCACTTACACCCAAGTTTACGTTCCATTTTTACTTTCCTATCAGAAAGCAGTGCCTTGAGAGAACAGGATGCTAACAGGTCATTTAAATCATGGGGAGGTAGAGAAAAGAAGATGAAATGGGCACTGAGGCAGCTGAAAGGAGTAAAGAGGGCACCAAAGGTAAGTTGAATTGACTCCAAAGGGAAAAAAAAAAAACAGGCTTACTTCCTGACATTGCTGAAAATTAGCTCAATTTCAATGAAATGCTGGAGAATTTTCTCAACTATCACAGCCTGAGGCAGTAGCACTGTGTGACTGTAAATGTTCTGGAATCTAAATATTCCACCAGGAAATATAGACTGGAACGCCAACCAGAATCCTTATTCTGGTTGCTCAGGACTGCCAGGACCAAATACTACTGAGACTAAATGGAAACAACATTCAGTCAATCTAAAATAAGATATTATAAGAAAGAAAAGCACAAGCTGATTTATATACCCACATCTAGCTATTCTGAAGAAAGCATTTGGTAATCACTGAAAAGGCCACCATTCGTAGTTTGGCACATAGTATGACACCTGTGTGGCCAGTGAAAGCTGAATGGTACAAGTGGAAATCTCATCTTCTTTGACAGAGAGAGATTTGTATGATTTGTACAGTACATTTCCCTAATCTTTAACAAATATCAAACATTTTTTACTCACGAGGGGCTCCTTCAGCCATTTCAATGGCAGTAATTCCCACAGACCACACATCACTCTGCAAAGACAAAGATGACAAAAAAGTCACTTAAACATAGAAAATTGGTAGTATTTAGAATCTCAAAACAATGTTTAGCTGGGGATGTGGATGTGAATGCCAGAGCTCTTTTATTGGTTTCCCATAATGAAGCTTTATTATAGAGTGACATTATAGGAAGACATAATCTGAGCTTGTGACCAGCCAGTACCTCACTACACAACAGGTTGATAGGGAATGGAGTGAAGCGCAAGGAAAGTTCATCTTGGATGCATTGATATTATTGCTTTACCTGAAATACCAAAAGAAACTTGCCATAAAGACATTTTATTACATAAACCCACCAGTTGTATCATCTTGGGCAAATGTTTTAACTCCCTGTGCCTTAATTCCACTCTATGTAAAATGGTGATAACAATAGCATACACTTACATAGGACTGGTGTGTGTGTGTGTGTGTGTGTGTGTGTGTGTGTACTTCAGCAGTTCCTGGAATATACTAAACTAAGGCTAGAATTATAATGAGACTCTAGAAAATTCTCTTCACTACCAACTGTTTAGTACTTTTTTTCTTCAGAGTGTGGAAAGGGCACAGGGCTAGAGATACACTGGCTGGCTAAATGACTCCTAAACAGGTTTACTGAATTCTCTCTTTTTTTTTTTTTTTTTTTTCCGTGAGACAGTCTCACTCTGTCACCTAGGCTGGAGTGCAGTGGTGTAATCTCGGCTCGCTGCAAGCTCTGCCTCTTGGGTTCAAGCGATTCTCCTGCCTCAGCCTCCTGAGTAGCTGGGATTATAGGTGCCTGCCACCACGCCTGGCTAATTTTTTGTATTTTTAGTAGAGACAGCATTTCGCCATGTTGGCCAGGTTGGTCTCGAACTCCTGACCTCAGGTGATCTGCGGCCTCGGAGGTTAACTGGATTTTTAGAACCCTAGTTTATAGATTTCTTAGCTTGAGTTGTGATAGTCTATGCTTAAGACTTCTTTCAGTTACATGGTGCTAAAAACTAAAAAATAACGAATATAGGTGAAAGTCCTTGGAAGACTGCAAAAAGTATACAACTACAAAGCATTATTTCTCTAAAAAGCCACTTGAAGAACATGCTTCCATAGTCTTCCTAGCTCCTAACAGCACTGAACATAATCGACTCTCAGTAAACAATTATTTTGCAGATCATGTAGAGGGCACTTAAGGAAAGGGAAGAGAGATGAATCTTAACTTCAAATATTGAGTCCTAGGTTCCACCAAGGGAGACCACAGTGAATTGTTTGGATGACTTATGTGGAGAGTGAGTGAGGTTTTTCCAGTCTATAGCAAATGGAGAGTTTTCTTTCCACATCAACCTTTTGAAATGTGTACATGGATATATGTATATTGTTCAAATTGCAGTTTCAGTGGAAATTTTAATAAATAGCATGAATTGTTACTTAATTTGTCTATTACACTGATTTTCTGTGGTTTTGGAAGTGAAACATGCCAAGGATTTTCTCCATTACCCTGAGTAATCAAATTATTTTGTGTCTTTTCTGGAGCTGAGTTACTGTGGGGGTTAATAATTGGCTTTACATTTATTCATTTTTAAGTTTACAATGCCCTTTGCCCCTGGAAGTTAAATTTTTATATACATATAAATCCACATTATATAATATTTTTACCAATAGGTTGCAAGCAACATAAACTACACATTCTGTCTCAAATGCAGGGAACTCTCAGTGGTATACTTTGTCCACATTCTTAGAAAATATTATTTTATGAATGTAATCAAACCACTTACTGCAATAGAGGCTTGTATTTCCTACTAGCATTTAATGTAAAAGGTGGAGCTGCCTGCTTTTTATTTTCTGTTTTATCATTAAAAATAAACGTTAATCAAAAATCCTTTCCAAATTGTAATTTCCACTGTCTGAATTCTCACACTCACTCTGTAATCATAGGAGCGTCTTGGGTCCTCATCACAGTCAATCACCTCAGGTGCCATCCAGTATGGTGTCCCAATGAAACTATTCCTTCTTCCATTAGTTCTGCTCACCTGGGCACTCACTCCAAAATCAACTGCCAAAAATCATTATATGTCAAAATAATCAATCAGGAGGAAAAAGCTTAATAAGTTATTGCTTTAACTTGGAAAGCTGATACAAAAGCCACAATGGATAACAGATTTTCATTCCAGCCTAGCAAACTTTACCATGAAGTCTCCTCCAGGAATACTGGGAAATAAGCTTTTCCTGCTATTTATTTTGGAATGAGACTCAGCAGTGCTATTATAAATCTACAGTAGGTTTGGCTGAATGTTTACCATGAATATTAAAAATAATATTCTGTCAGGACACTCTGAACCTCCGAAATGATAACATATGTAGTGTTTGGACCTACGAACCAAGCTGGAGGAAGACCAGAACTATAGGCAAGATCAAAGAAATCTAAAACCTATTAGCAGTTGATCAGGAAGCCTCACACATGATATGAGAAGGCTCTATCACACTGATAAAGAAAAATGAGTTTTCTGCTAGAATTTAGTTTAAATTCCTATATAGACCTTTTGAATCAGATGCAAGTATTTACTGTGGTATCTATATCTTAGCTTAGATTATAAAAGTTCAGTCTTCTATTCATCTGTGGGATATATTATAAGAAAATATTTGGTATGGTATCCTCAGAAACAGAAAAAAGGCTGAAGTAGCCTGGGGTTATTTATTCCAGAAAAAA
The DNA here is from genome assembly GCF_009828535.3 of Hylobates moloch. NCBI lineage: Eukaryota > Metazoa > Chordata > Mammalia > Primates > Hylobatidae > Hylobates > Hylobates moloch. Next base: position 87,952,550 of record NW_026652282.1, on the reverse strand, counting down.
TAAAACAGGGATGAAAAATGAAGTAGATTTTCTAATTTAGAATGGTTTCCAGGAATCCAGAGGATGGCGAACAAAACTGACTAAAAAGAAGCTTCAGGAATTTAGGGGAAGAGAAGAAAAAGGAAAAAGAAAAACCTAAGAGTTTAAGGCAGCTTTAAAGGATCTAACAAGAACGACAACAACAACAAAATGTCCACAATATTTGTGAAGATCACCACTGGGTGTTGTACCATGTTTTTATCTAGATTTTTTAAAAGAAATAGATTAAATAATTGCCCAGCATTCTCACTATCCCTGTGAACCGGCATTAGGGGCCAAGAATTACCTAGGAAGGCCGTAAGTTGCTATATGGCGTATATCCAGAGGAGAAAATGAAAGGAGAAAAGACTAGAAGACATTAATAGAAGAAAAGAAAAAAGAGCAAGAGAAAGAGAAATGAAAGCCAAGACGAGATGAAAACTCAACAATAGCATAATTTAAAGTTTTCTTTCACGACCTTACAGGCTGGAATATGAAGATTATCGAGCAATTGCAACTGCAATATAATCATTTTTCCATCTCTTTCCCTTCTATCAGTTCCTTTGGCTGTCATTAGGTTTGCTTTCTGAAACTTTCTTCTTATACTATGCTGCTTAAAAACAACTATAATCTTAAAAATTTAAAACAAATTGTACAAGAATTAAGTGCAAAATATGTGTGATTAAATTTTACAGTGTGTTACTTCAAAATAATGATAATCTGAGAAATCTAGAACAAACCGTACAGGGACTACATGTAAAGTAAATCTGATTAAACTCTAATCCAGCAGTAGAAGGTCTCTCCTCCAGAGGAAAGTACATGAACTTTAGTGCATGGACATTGTGACAGATATTTCAGTGGCTTTTCATTTATGTACAATTTCTCTTTTGTGGTGTAAATGCTTGTGTTGACCAGCAACTTGACACAAGTATATGACAATGTTGCTCTATATGCGAACACAGTGTTTAGCCTTGTGATTAACTATCTATCCTGCCTATTTAAATGTGAAATATGTATGCCTTTCATGTATTTTTTACATTTTTATTGTTTATTCATTTATTGTTTAGAGACAAGGTATCTCTCTGCCACCCAGGCTAGAGTGCAGTGGCACAATCATAGTTTACTGCAACCTCAACATCCTAAGCTCAGGTGATCCTCCTGCCTCAGCCTCTCAAGTAGCTGGGACCACAGGTGCACACCACCATGCCCAGCTAATTAAACATTTTTTTTTTTTTTGTGGAGATAGGGTCTTGCTATGTTGCCCAGACGCTCTTGAACTCCTGGTCTCAAGTGATCTTCATGCCTTGACCTCCTAAAAGATGGGATCATAAGTGTGAGCTACTGCACCTGGCCTCTCCTTATGTATTTTAAAATTGTGTTTCTAGCTTCATAGCTTTTAGACAGACACAAAAGAAATAATATATTCTCTTGAAACTACTTTCACTTATTCCAAGAATAAACAATTACTACCTCATGCTTCTTCCACAAATGTTCAGTGAAAAATGTTCCTAATAAATGAACAAAATCTCTACTCTTGTTCTATCTGTTTAGCAAGAAAATGGGAAATGTCTTAAGGTCATGTTCAGACACATGTTTACAAACTGTTGAAAAATAATGCAAGTGACTTATCCTCTATATCCGTGGGGTTATCTGCCACTACAGTGTACTGACATGATTTTTATGGTATTATTCTAAAAACTATTGATGTTTATTTTACACATTAAAGGATACAATATATTGTTCTCTATGCACTTAAGGACAAGAAAATCAGAAAGTATGTGTGGTTATTTTCAAGTAAATTATATAACTCTGAACTCTGGCATAGAAAGCTAGGTACTTCCAGTCTTTTGATTTATAATTCTGAACTTGACTTGCATATTATTGTAGCATCAATTCTGATCAATATCATTTCTTTACATATCTGAAAAAATCCAAAGAAGCAATTCATCCTTACATAATTTAAAAGTTCTTTCATATTCTTGAGAAAATGTGACTCTGTCACATGAAATAATTTTTTTATTTTTTTAAATCCCTGCCCTTGGCATCGAAATTTGCACATGGTAAATACTTAATTCAATAGCTGAAATAAATATAATAGCTATTTCTCACAGAGGGTAAAACGATGACCAAAAAGTAAATCCCCATTATAATTCAAAAGTTGTTTTATCTACATGATTTCAAAGAAGCAGGTATGTGCATCCTCTTTCTTTTGCCCCGCCTCCTCTCCCAAACAAATTTTCAAATTTTGACTGGTTTTGCAGGCAGGGAAAACCCAGCTCAAATAAGTAGAGGATATTGGCAGGGACATGATAGAAAGCATAGTTATCTTAAAGGAGCTTTCTCCATTAATATGTTTTGGACTTAAAATACTATAAGAATAAACTTACCCAGTTTTACTTCAGCATTATGAGTCAGCAGCACATTCTGACCTTTGATGTCCCGGTGAATTACTCGGTGTGCGTGAAGGTGAGCTAAGCCCTGTATATATTTTTAAAAAGCCACATCAGTATATATCTTTCTTTCTTTCTTTCTGGTACAGTTCTTAGTATTTTTGGAAAAACTTTTGATAAGAGAAACAGCTTAATTTTGTTGTTTCAGACACAATTCTTTCTTTAGGCTGGAATCACTACAACCCGTTCCCAGAAATATGACTTTTGGCTATAAGGAAAGGAAAATAAATCAGGACACCCAAGAAAAAAAAAGGGCACCAAAAGTAATGTTTGTATACATTGGGTCACTTTACCTTCCTTTTTAGCCTCCGTATTTCCAACTAGCCATAAGAGTAAAGACCCGGACACCTTGAATATCATAGCTCAGCTATAGTTTTGCTCTATTTCTTATCCAACCATTTGTTTAGTCCAAAATAATTTCTAGTCAGCCTTGTAGGCTGAGAATTTAGGGGAATGTGGAAATTCATTTTACAGCATTTGTAATCTGTGTTGGCTTCACACTTTGGCTCTAGCCCATTCACCACTAAAATTTACCCGTGACCTGGCTAACCCATGATGTGGTATGCAATGTTAAGCTGTAGTGAGACTGCCTCAGACACTAACTGGAGATTCATAATAAAGTAACAATAAAACTGCTAACATTTATTGAGCCCTTATTCTTTGCCAAGGATTGTACTAAGTGCTTTACATGGAGTAAATTACTAATTCCTCTCAGAAACCCTTTGAGGAAGGTGTTAATATCACCCTTATAATATAGATGAGGAAAGTGAACCTTGGAAATATTAAGTAACTGATTCCAAGTAATAAAACTTATCCATAGTAAACTAAATGTAAACTCAGCCCAGAGTTTGAACTCTCAACCATTTACACTATCATCACAAGTTAATCCAACCAAAATGACAGGAACGACATTCTAACATTGTATGAGTAGTACTGTTCAACTCTGTTAATATCCTTCTTGGATGACCCTAAGAACTTAAGCCACAAAAGATGGGATTTGGTAGATCAAGAAGATTGTTGCTCTCATCCAATTGGGTGTAGAAAGTAAAGAAATTTAAAATGGGGGCAGTAATCAAAGAAAATGTTTGTCTGCCAAAAGGCTACAGTCGGTTTGAGGCCATTCCATAAAATACCGACTTCTTCTGACTCACCTTCATCTTAATCTATGATGCTTGTACTATGTTTTTGTTTAGAGAACTCTAAAATAATAACAACATAATAAATAATCCAAGTGGTCATTTCCATGATCCACTGAACACAGTAGTCTTAATCTGACAGAGGTATTAAAGGCCATGATTTCAAAGGAGCTTGTTACCCAGCTTATTTAAAAGCGTCAGCTGCAAATCGGCTTTCTCAAAAGTTTTTTGGCCTTTTCAGATATTCTGATGCACAGGTTATGTTTAGAATACCTAAACTATTTGATGTGAGCAGGTATAAGGTGCATTGTATATATTACTCCCAGGTTCTTAAAAGATCAGAAGAGAATGACTATATGAAGACTCACCTGAAGGATTTCTCGGCAGATATAAGCAATCCAATCTTCTTTTAAACTCTGATTTCTGGTCATTCTCACGACATCAGTGACTGAACCTGCTGCACATAACTCCATCACCATCTGCAGGAAAGCCAGCAAAGTACAAAAAATTAGTGTTCAATTTTCTGAAAATATCTGGAGAGTTTTAGTCCATATGGCTTGTATCTATATGTAATGTTTAGAGATTAAGGCACTGCAAGTACTGCCTCAATTGTCTGATGGAAGACTCCAAAGGCTAGCGAAATTAGAGAGAGTTGGATTAAAACTAAAGATTTGTGGAGGGAGAGAAGCCAGGTATTTCACCAGAGATATTTAACTGGAAGTTGGAGTTTGAGCTATGTCTTGAAGGATAGGTGGTGTTTGGATATGCTTAAAAGGAAGAACATTCCGTTTATGGAAAACTAAGTAAACACATGCTTTTAGAAAGAAGTTTGTGCAAGGAACAAACCTAAGTGATGACTGGAATGGGAAGGAAAGGATGGTTAAGGAAACAGTTTAATTGGGGGCGAAGAAGCAAAATATGGAGGGTCTCAAAAGAGTTTACATTTCAACATTAAGGCTAGGTTTGATTTTTGTTGTTTTGTTTTTATTTTCAAATTCCAAACTGTTTTCTCCAAGATACTGGCAAGCTACAACTCCAAGGGGGAATTTGTCAATTGCATTCCTGTGGGATAATTTCATCCAAATGGGATTGCTACTAAGGAAAACCTGTTTTAAAACTAATATCTTCGATAATATTTCATTCAGATTTTATTGTATTAATAAACTCAGTTTCTCAGAAAGTTTACTTTTGACACATATAAATTGAGGGCCCAACTAGTAAATTTTCTTCCAGGTAATATGAGTTAACTAGAGTAAAGAGTGATGTACAGGAGCATATAACTATTATAATTATCCTAGCAATATTTTCTTTGAGTACAGGTTTATGTATTACTGCCCATGTCAAAAATACTTTATCAAAAGAGCAAAATGTCTTTTTTTAACTTTATGCAAATTAATTATCACCATAGATGAATGGAAGCAAAAGGATAAACTCAAAATCATGACTATTCAAAAAGTCTACCTTACTTTCTGTGGAATATTAAGATCTTCTTTTCAGAAAACTACTCCCCTAATTTACAGTTATTCACCATTGATATTATTGCATGTCTTTCACCTGAGTACACTTTTGCCAAAAAGAAGAAGAGGCAGCCAAACAAAATGAAAACAGATAAGCCACAAAAAGTTGATTTTCACGCGGAGAATTAAGCATTGACTATATTGAATGGGCACAACATGTACACTGTGGTAACTCCTCATTTTGAACCATGACAAGCCAGAATTAAAGCCATTCAACTAATATAAACCCTGGAAGATCTTGCTTATATTATGTGAGTCAGAAGAGCTCAACTACAAAAGGAATGTAAGACATTCTCAGTAATTTTCCTAACTTTGTAAGCATGGTGCCTGGTACATACAATTCTTTATTAATGGTCATTATTAAGCTATTTACTTACTTCCTATTTGTTTTTCTGATTTATATAGGCAAAAATTTGTGAAGTGTCCCATGAAAATTCTTATCTTCACAAATAATTTATGCATTAAATGTTTATTCATCTTTCAGATCTCAGTTCAAGCTTTTATTCCTCAAGGAAGATTTTATCACTTCCCAGCTTAATTAAGGTTTGTTATTCACCCACAGACAGCCATGATATTTCTCTTCTGACCAATTATACATTTATGTGTGTGATTATTTGACTGACACTGGTCTTTGCAAATAGATTGTAAGCACCAATGGGTCAGGAGCATGTCTATTCAGCTTACCATTTTATCCTCAGCATCTAGCACAACACTTGACAGATAGTTTTCAATTGATATATGTTGAATGCCTGAATGAACTGAGTACTAATACATATCCAATAAGGAGACTGCAAAATTTCTCACACTTTGCTATACTATCAAGAGGAAAAAAACTTGTAAGTGAAAATATATAAAAAAGACAAATGGTGTATGCCAAAAAAATTCCTCAGTAACTAAACTATTCAGCCATATTCACTAAAATCTCAACTGGAATTGTCAGATAATAGAGGATGCATGTTAACTGGACATTTGAGAGAAAATAGAGTTAAGCTGAAGGTCTATAAATTTGGCGGTTCTCAAAGTGTGGTGATCAGCCCAGCAGTAGCAGCAGCATCACATATGAACTTATTAGGAAGGATAATTTTTTGGACCCACACCCCCAAATCTACTGAATCAGAAATTCTGTGAATGATGCCCAGAAATCTGTGTTTTATCAGGCTCTCCGGGAGATTCTGATGCCTGCCAAATTTAGAGAACCACTGTTTTAATTCCACCCCTTGTTGAAAACCTTTCTATAATGTCCACTGTCCTATTTTCTGAAGTCCATTATTTAGAATGTAATAGAATATTTTATTGTCACTTGAAGATACTGAAAAGCTTTAGTTATTACTTTGAAAAAATACTGCTAACTTGGACATGGAATGGAAATGTAGCAAGTATAGAGATTCAAGTGTATACTAACCCCACCTTATATTCAAATATTCAATTTTTAATAAAGACATCCTTGACCAAAACTGATTTTCTTGTGATTTAACTA
>NW_026652282.1:87904894-87941064 GCF_009828535.3 Hylobates moloch | reverse complement strand
CATCTTTTTGTTTGTATGTATTTTTAGAAAATGTTTATTGTTTTTGTGTGCAAAAAAAATTAATAAAAAAAACAGACTGTTAAAAAAAAATTCACATACTACAAAATTCACCCATTTAAAGTGCAAAATGCAATGGTTTTTAGTATATTTATAGAATTGTGCAATCATCACCACAATCAATTTTAGAACATTTTTATCACTCCAAAAGGAAACCCCATATCCTTTAGTTATCATCCCCCAATTCTGCCACACACACACACCCCAACTCTAAGCAATCACTAATCTACTTTATGTCTCAATAGATTTATCAGTTCTGGACATTTTATATAAATGAAATCATATAACATGGTCTTTTGTGACTAATTTTTTTCAAAGTTCATCCATATTGTAGCATGTAACAATGTTTCATTGCTTTTGGTTTACCATTCATCAATTGAGGGATGTTTGGGCTATTTCTACCATTTAGCTATTATGAATAATGCTTCTATGAACAGTCATGTCAAGTAACTCTATGTTTAATGTGTTGATGAAATGACAGACTGTCTCCCACATTGGCTTTACCATTTTGCATTACCAAGAGCAATGTATGGAGGGGTTCCACTTTCTCTATACTATCACCAACACTTGCTATTTTCTGTTTTATTATTATAACCATTCCAGTGGGTGTGAAGTGGTGTCTCATTGTGGTTTTAATTCGCAATTCCTTGATGACTAATGATGTTGAGCATCTTTTCCTGTGCCTATTGCCCATATGTTCTTCGAGAAATGTCTAATACAAAATTCTTTGTCCTTTTAAAAACTGGGTTGTCATTTTATTAGTGAATTGTAAGAGCTCTTCATATATTCTAGATACAAGTGCCTTATCAGATAGACAACTTGCAAATAATTTCTCTCATACTGTGGATTGTTTTCTCACTGTCTTGATAGTGACCTTTCAAGCACAAAAGTTTTTATTTTAATGAAGCACAATTTATAAATTTGTTGTTTTGTTGCTTGTACTTTTGGTGTCACATATAAGCATCCACTGTCAAATCATAGGTCACAAAGCTTTATCCTTGTTTTCTTCTAAGCATTTTATAGTTTTAGCTCTTGTATTTAGGTGTCTGATCCATTTTGAGTTAACTTTTATATAAAGTAAAATTCCAACCTCATTATTTTGCATGTGGATGGACAGTACCATGCTATCTTGATTATTTGGTAAACCTTTACATTTTAAAGGTATTGGTTTGTTCTGTGCTGATCTTTTAAAAATTTTTATTATTTTTTCACATTTTATTTATTTATTTTCTATAATTTATTTTTATTAATCACAACAATGGCACATGCATACCAAATATAGAGAAATATACTAATAAAATATGTAAAGGGTCTACTCTCACTGAACATTTTCCCCAAGCAATATTAACGGTTTACTGTATATTCTTTCAGACATTTGTATATGATAATGCAGTAGCTAGAGCTATGACAGATAGAGATAAATGCATAATGACATGATCAACACACACACACAAACATATACACATACACACACGTATATATATAATTATCAATATATAATATATACAATATAATTATATATATAATTATATATAATATATAATTACACTGCACACTAGCCTGGGCAACAGAGTGAGACCTTGTCTCAAAAACAAAGAAACAAACAAACAAAAAACTTTTGAATTAAAGATTTCCTGTTCTGAAATCCAGTGAAAAAAAGATTTCTTTAACTCTTTTGAGCAATGACCTAGGAAAGGGACAATTGACATGGAAAATAATTAAGGGATTAACCACCAATTATCTTTAGTTCTCCCCAGCATTTTCCTCAAACTATCCTGACTTAATGACTTTGAAATATAGGGAAATAAGTCTCTTAGCTGAAATGAATTGGTAACTAAACATATCTACTCAGTTATTACCTTCCCTCTTAGCTAATTCTCTAAGAACCAGCAGGAAAAATAGGCAACTACTTTCTATATTTAGATATAATGTGGCTAGGCTTTAAAAATACTTATGACATAAATATAAAGCAGTGCACTAGGCTCTGTAGTGTCTCTAAGTTGACTTAACTTTTAGTTATAAATTATCTTTCCTCCCCTAAAATGCCCAGTATTTATATCTTGTAAAAAAAAAAAAAGTTTGCAATGTCAGAGAAAACGGCTGGCAGTTGCAGAACATTTCTTTAGTATTTCCCAAGGATTTTCCACTGGATTTACCTATAAACATTCAACTACTGGAAAATAAATCTCTAGACACCTATTTGTCTTATGGGGGAAAGGAATAGGTCCTGATATGTGCAGTTGAAAATCTCAGTGACAGCTTCCCTCTTTCTATTTATTTGTGTAATAAAGTCATGACAACTTGTGGTATGAGAATTGCATGAAAGCTCAGGCTAGAGTCTCATCCCAGCCTCTCAGCAAAGTTCAGTTAATAAGTTCCTTTCCAATTATCTTAACCTGTTTTCTAGAAAGGTAAAAATCCTGTGGCTTTAATTCTTGTCACGTAAGATCCTTAAACTTTCTGCTTCCCCTGTGATGTGGCCCTCCTTTGAAATGGTAACAATACCTGGCACCGCATAAGACTAGCAAACCACAGGGACTAGCTATTCTGTATGTGCGTACACACTCTCAGTTTCAATTAAGTTGCCAAGGTTCTGCTGAGAGGAATATGAACTCATAAGTAGTGCAATAAATAGGAATGAGAGGATGGTAGGAGGTTAAGAATACAAAGACCAAGTGAAAGAGAAGCAGGGGCAAGACTGAATCCTTTCACCGGTTTGGTAGCTTGATGTTAAGGAGATTCCTTTTCTTTTCGAGTTAGAAAGCTTATGTGTCCCGGAAAGAACAAGAGATGCGCTGGGCTCTGGGCAGCTATGTAGTTGCATTTGTGATGTCTCTTTTTCTATGAGGAACCTGAGACATAGAAAGGTAAACCACTTTCCCAAGCACTTTTTGGCTGTTTAGTGGTAGACTTGGGATTTGAATTCATGTTTCTGGACTTACATACTATTGCTATTTCCATAAACCCCTGGCATCTAAGAGATGTGTGTGCAAGTCACATATGTTTTATCCCAAAGGATTCAAGATGATTTAGAGATACTAACTGGATGATTAGCTAGCAGTTATTTTTTCTTACTAAAATACATAATCAGATAATTCAAAGTCCCCAACTAGAAAAACGTTTTAAGAGTAGGTTTCCCACATAAATGTAAACTCCCCGAAAACAAATAAATGAAGATAAGATATATTTGGAAAGCGTTAGTGTGTTTGCCACTCTGAATTAACAGGAAGCTGAGCTTGTGAGAAACACATAAGTACATTATATCCATCAGGCCAAGTGAGTAATTTAAAACTCTCACACATCTTCCAGTAATATGATGCTACAGCATTTCCTGGCTTAGGGCCAGTTGATCACAGACTGGCCTGAATATCCTGCGTTTTCTCAAGAAGAGGCAGCTCAAGGATGCCAGAACTTCCTTTGTAATTTCATCCAATTCTAGAATCAAAATCCTTTTCTCTAAGGAAAGTGTGCCAGAGAGGGTTTGGGACAGGTCTTTAAAAAAGTTTTATTAGCATAAATGTTTGATGAAACCGAAATTAATAAAATAATCATATTTTCCATACCTTACCTTTCGTGACTTCCTAAGCTACAAAAGCATGATACTATTTGTTTTAGCTGGTCTTCTGGATATGCTTAGTCTCCTAACATGAATTATAGACATAACAGGAGCCTAGTACTTAATAGATGAGTCATGAGGTTGTTTAGTAATATCTTTCAAATATAACTAGAAAGTTTCTGAGTGTGATTGTGTTAGTAAAAGGGTTATTTTTAATGTGCCTGAGACATATTTACTAAGTCAAAAAATGCTAGAAATATTTGAGTCTCATGTATAGTAACTGCAGGAGAGAAAAGTAGGAAAAAATATATCAATTCATTATATTGATAAGAGCAAAAATTCAACTTTTGGGCCCATACAATATTTTATCAGTAGATACAATATCTACTGAAAAAGAGAGATTATCTTTGGTTGGTTTTATTCTGGAGCCAGAGAATTGTTGGTATCAGAAAAACTGCTCTGAAGGTAAGTCAAAAAGCTGCACATAGAAAACATGTTCATATTCTTTCATGTGTTCAAGTATGGTACCAGATGTCTGAAGACCTTGAGGCTAAGTGATCGGTTTGTTTTCTGCCTGCTATTGCTCTTACAAAAAAGCGGGGGTTGGGGGGGGCGCGTGGGGCATTCTTCATTTGGTTCAAACACGATGGTAATGTTTGTTAGAATCATAATGGAGGAAAAGCAATTCAGTCCAGAATGTCATGATAGGCAAAATTTGCTGTAGATCGCATCACCTCCTTTTTTGTTGCTATTCAGCCAGAGGGCTCTATGCTGTGTAAATTTACGCAATTCCTCACGGACAGTCAATGCATTCCTATGACTGCGTTGGCATTCCTATGACTGCAAAAGGGACCTTTTCTCCTATCTCTTACTCTCTGGTATATGCTAGTGCTCATATATGATGACTGAATCTAAGTGAATATATTAAAAAATATAAATATGTTACCACTTTCAGGCAAGAACACTTTTAGTAGCAGTCTTCTAGAGATGATACAATGCAAAGGGATAAGTTAAAAGCTGAAAATGAAAGGAAAGACTACTTGGGTATTAATGAGAACTTTTAGTACTCACGCTGTATCTCCACCCAACCGATTTTTGATATTTATTCACTCTCACACGCCTTCCTATTTCAGGTAAAGGGGTCTGTAACCAAGAATAAAATGTTATTAGATGTACTGGTACACTCTAAAAATGATTTATGCTTAAGTCCTTTAAGCTACGTTACCACTCAATGGAAGAGTAAGATAACATTATTCCTCTCTCAATTTTCTCCAATAGTTTTAATTTAAAAAACCAAATTCTTATGACATACAGAAATTTGGCAACAAATTCATGGTAGTAGACTTAACTGCTGTAATAATGGGAAAATTACAATTTGGTATTAGTAAAGTGCTTTTTCCTCCTTACAAAACCAGTTAATTGACACTAAACTTCCATGGGTTGAACATGATTTTTAAATATTTTAAAAGTCAGAGTATCTGAAATGCAGGTTAAATGTATGTCAAGGTCTCTTACGTTAAAACAAGAAAATAAGTATTTTAGAGAGTCTCACTCAAAAAGTAGAAGTTTGATTATTTCGAAGCCATGGATTGTAGGGCAACATAAATGTACAAAACCTCAAAATCCCTCGAAATTCACATTGGTTTTGCAACTTTTGACATTTACTGGCAAAACAAAAAGCACACAACTTTTTTTTTTTAATTCAGCTATCATTTCTTTTTTTATTATTATACTTTAAGTTCTGGGATACATGTGCAGAATGTGCAGATTTGTTACATAGGTATACATGTGCCATGGAAGCACACAACTCTTTAAACAGTTTCAGCAATTCACTTCTTGCACAAATTGAAAAAAGCACAGTTTATGGCCTTGACAACAGTTCAGTGAATGTGTATAGCTTTTCAAACATAAATTTCCCTTTAGGGCATAGTGAAGTAAATTTTCTTTGACCTTTTCTATGTTTATGATAATATTATCTTGAGAAAGTGTGGCACTCATTTTAAAGAAAAAGAACAGAAATCAGTGCTAGCAAATTCTATGCCAATATGTTATGAACCGTGACACAACTTTATGAATGTTACCAGGAATAGTGCCAATTGAACTGTCTCTTTTGCCCATCTGTCAGAAAATACATGAAAAATGTGCATTTCTGATAAGTCTCTTCCTTCTACCTGTCATTGAGAATCTAATGGCCTCAATTATCAGAGGAAATCACTGGAGAGGGAAAATAACATGATGGAACACAGCAGGATTAACCCAATATTAGAAGCAATCTCTTCTTTGCTATCCCTGGAAACAAATAATCAACTAGAAATAGAGAGGAGTACAGGTATATTCCTCAGTGTTATAGAATACCAAAATATGTGGAACTTCTGCTGTGAAAGCAGCATTGTTTTATGTGGATATATAATAAAGCCAATAGACATAATACACTAATGAATAAAAGTAATATTAAATGATAACTATAATAAATACAGATCAAAGTAATAATTATTATGTAAAATAATGATTTAAAAACAAATACAATATTTTCTGAGTTGTGTATCCCAGGAACACAGTCCACTAAGGGAAGAGAATACAGGCAATTTATATTATTACCTTACGAGCGTTCATCACTTTAACAGCTGTAAACGCACCAGTCTTCTCATGAAGTCCCTGAAATACAGGATAGTGATAAATATCAAATGCTGGCTAGGTAATCCAGCTATCAAGAAGCAATCAAAGTAGAAAATATTAAAATTAGTGTCGAATACATTGTATGTTATGAAATATAAAATATACACAAATGAAATATACAGTATTATATAAAAAACAGAAATATTAAATTATCAACATTTTAAAGAAATCACCATTCCACTCAAAACACTCAACGAAGGTTATGGAACAGTTTGGCTGTTTATGTCTGTAGTAACTAGTGGACATAATTGCCTACTTAAAGTTATTGCTTACTTAGTGTCTTTAATCTAGGTTTGCATGGCACCAAAGCATTTAATCTAAATGGAAACTTTCATTTAATCTAAGTGAAAATTTTCTATTGAAGATGGCAAAAAAGGAGTTGTTCTACTAAACATTTTTTCAATTGATTATGTGATACTATGCAGACATCTTTCCACTGGACTCTTCTTCAAACACAAAATATTTATCATGTTAGCAAAAATATTAGCCATACATTATCTCCATAATGATCACTAGTGTGAACGATGCATAATTAATTCAACAGCCTCTAAACTGTTTAATATGCCCTGAATCATATGAACCAAAAATATTTATAAAAGGAATAAGTTCTAGAAAATTCTCTCTTATTGAAAAGATGATGAGTTATAAGAGCTTAGATCTTACCCTAAATGCAAGTATAAGCTACAGATTTGTAATTTTTAAAGGTGAACACATAGGTTTGGAATCAGATCTCCTATTTTGTGGCTGCCACCTTCTAGACGTATTCCAAACTGTAGTCATAGAAAAAATCAGTATAACATTACTATGAGTAATAAATAGAATGCCTTATCTGATATTTCTCAGCAGAAAGTTTGATTTGGGGGCTGTACTGGGTTGAACAGTGTCCCCTCGAAAATTGAGGTTCGCCTGGAACCTCAAAATGTGACCTTATTTGGAAACAGGGTCTTTGCAGATGTAATCAAACTACGATGAGGTCATATGGATTTGTTTGGTCAATGTCCGGTTTCTTTATAAGAGGAAAGGAAGGGAGATTTGAACACAGAGACACACGGATACAGAAAGGGGTGATAGTCATGTAAAAGATAAGAAGAAATTGCAGTGATACAACTACAAGCCAAGAAATGTCAAGGATTGTTGATAACACCAGAAGCCACGAAGAGACAAGGAACAGTTTCCTCACTAGAGACTTCAGAGAGAGAATGGCCCAACGGACACCTCAACTCAGAATTCTTATGTCCAAAATTTTGAGGGAATACATTTTGTTTGTTTTAAGCCATCCAGTTTGTAGCAATTTTTTACAGCTGACCTAAGAAACTAGTACACAAGGCAGGAAAGACGGAAACTGAGCAAGGTAATGTGCTTGACTTGGGATAGGGTTCAGAGACTAGTAATCAAGGTACAAGGAAATGTCCAGAATTGGGTGAGCAGTTTAGGGTGGAGCATGCCAGCCACAGAAGACTAGAATTTTTAAAGGAAAGGAAAAAGTTACAGGTTATTGATTGATCAGGGAAAAGTAGGAACCCAAGATCAAGACCTGTCTGTTTAACCTAAAGTCTTGGGAAACAAATGCAAAGGCAAAATCAGATTTACATGAGAAGTGGAAATGAGGCAGAGTTTGTAAGGATCAATCCAAGAAGTAATACTATCAGGTTCTAGAAACAATCTTCTCTTTTATCAGACAGAAAGCATTATTTAGCCTCTTTTAAATTTTTCAAAAGAACATGAGCTTGTGTTATCTTCTGTCACTTGTCTTAATTGGGGCAGCCTGTTTGTATGGAGTCAGATTACTTTTGCTGGACAGTTATAATAAAACAGTTTTAAACTGTTCTTTTTTGTAGGATTGTAATGACACCTGAACTTAACCGAGTTTATAAAAATTACTGAGTATGTTGGATACCCTTCAGATTTATTTACACCTCTGGGAGGAATTATATATTAATATTTTTATTTATTCAGTCCTTATAACTTAGGAAGCATTGTTTTCATAATTATTCACATAAACACATAAATTATTCACATAAACACTTGCTAGTAAAATGCACAAATACAACATGTTGGCAACTGATTTGCATGCATCCCTTTAAAAAGTTACAATGCTTTCTTCCTTGATTCTAAGAGATTATTTATGAGCCACTATTATTTTGTGCAATACAAAATATTTATCAGGTTATCAGAAATATTAGCCATACATTATTTGATTTAACTGATGATCAGTAAAATATAAAATTTTGGAAGTCTAAAATCAATAGATTATGACACATTAGTGAGACAACTGAATGTCATTAAAAGATTCCAACCATGGCCATAAAACAGAAAAAAAAAAAAACAGCTTGGTTCTACCCTCATTATCTGTGATTTATTCACACTTGAAAATTGAAGTTATTTCGTCAGACAATGTATCCTAATATTGGGTTTGAAAAATATGCTCACTGAACCTACAGAGGAATAAAACTCCAGGTCTTGGAACCATGTACTGAGTTAATATGCCAAATCATTCTACAAGCCTCCATAGAAGTCTGGCATAAACAGACAATATATCATAGAAATTTGCTACTGTTAAGATAGCATTCAGAGAGTTCCCCCTATGCCTTGACTCCTCAAAAATTTTATTTTGAAATAATTTTGGACTTATAGAGTAGTTTCAAAGATAGCACAGGGGGTTCCTGTATATCCTTTCCCAGTTTCTTCTAATGTTAACATCTTACATGGCCATGCTACAATTGTCAAAATGAAGAAATTAATATTGTATAATACTCTTAACTAAATTTTAAAATTTATTCTGACTTCCCAGTTTTCTCACTAATGTCCTTTTTCTAGGACCAAACCTGGATCCTACATTCTATTTAGCTATCATGTCTTCTTAAACTTCTGCAGTCTGTGACGAGTCCTCAGTCTTTCCTGTTTTTCCTAACTGTGACACTTTTAAAGCGTACTGGTCAAGTATTTTGTAGAATATCCCTCAACTTGGGTTTGGCTGATGTTTTCTTATGATTAGATTGAGGTTATGTGAATTTTGGGGAAGAATATCACAGAAGTGAAATGCCCTTTTCATCACATCATATCAGGGGTACATGATATCTCCATGCTGATCAACGGTGGTATTAACCTGGAGCACTTGGTTAAGGTAACAACCTGCCAGGTTTCTCCACTATAAAGTTGTTATTTTTCCCTTTCATACTCTATTCACCAGAAGTGACTGATTAAGTGACTGATGTTGGTTTTGAAGAAGTATAACACTATTCTCGGGAACCTATCTAGAGAACCTAGAAGCCACCTTGAGATAAGCTAATTGTTCAGTGGTGCCATCTTGTGGTTCATTGATTATACAGAAGCTGTTTCGCGATCTTAGCTGAAGGACTTGTCATAAATGAGATGCTGAACTAGGACCTATGAATCCAGTTTTTAGGATGTGCCCTTTTTCAGTTAGAATGTGAGTTTTACGGCAAATTACATTAAAACAACATTTGTGTTAAATACACAAAAGAACACTAAAAAAGGAATTTAGTTTTAGAACGCTAAGAAAGAAATTTAGTTTTAGATTCTACATTGAGTGTTAAATAATCTCACAATTGCCTTTAACCATAGCGAATATTATTCAGGAAAATCACAAGGACAGTAGTAAATTATAAATGTGGATTTTTTGGGCTGTTTTTCCTATCAGGAATATCTGGAGTATCATACAGGAGCCACTAGCTCCACAAGATTAATAATGCTTCATTAACTAGAGTTTGAGTACAAAGAATGATCTTTACATTTTTAATTGATAAATAAAAATTGTATATATTTATGATTTATAACAAGATGGTTTGATATATGAATACATTGTGGAATGGCTAAATTGAGCTAATTAACATATGCATTACACCGCATGCTTATTATTTTTCTGTGGTGAAAACACTTAAAATTTACTCTTTTAGTAAATATATTTATAACAATATATTGTTATTAACTATAATCACCATGATGTGCAATAGATCTCTTGAACTTATTCTTCTGTCTAACTGAAATTTTGTGTCTTTTGACCAATATCTCCCCAATCCCCTGTCCCCTACCGCTACCAAACTCTGGTAACCACTATTATACTCTCTGCTTCTATGAGTTCTATAAGTGAGATCATCCATTATTTGTCTTTCTATGTCTGTCTTATTTTACTTAACATAATGTCTTCCAGGTTCTTCCATGTTGTCACAAATGACAGCATTTCTTTCTTTTTAAATAATTTTAAAGCATCACAGAAGTAGGAGAAAAAAATTCTCTTAGCTCTCATTCTTATCGTGAAAGCAACTGCTGCTTAAATACTTTGTATAAGTCCATAGGCTCTTTCATATTTGAAGAACAGAAGACAATAGGTAGTAACAATGCTTTGTAGTCATTCCTGACTCTAGATTCAAGTCTATTGGCATTTGGAATCAAGAAGTCTATCATCTTCACTTAAGAAAACTCTTTGTCTTGTCAAACTCATTCCACGCATTCAAGTTTAGTTATTAATAATAATAATAATAATAAATATTTGGGGGGCAATAGGTCAACTATTCAAAATACTTCCCGGGTACTCCACAACCTACAACAAGGTATAAAAATTATTTATTAAGTCCTGTCCTCCATGTTATTAAGATAATGAAACTCAATATTAGCTAAGAGAAGGACACATTAATTTGTCACTAACATTTAAGCATGAGTTAGACTATCAGATTAGGTAACTAAAACAGTGGCAATGAACAGTTAAGTACTGATGGAATGAGAAGGTGGAGTAAAGAAAAGGCTGGAGTCTGAGGAGTTCCAGAAGGGGTTGTTCTTCAGCCATATTGAAAGAAGCAGGTTTCTGGAATGGAGAGCAGGGAAACCATGAGTGAGCAGGGAATTTCAAAAAGTGAAGGAAGTTTTAAAAAGGGGAAGAGGATGGCAAGTTGGAAAGATAAACTGTTCTATTCACAGTTTATTGGAGAAATTTATAGTTTGTAAGATGTATACACCTGAAACAATTAGAGAATAGAACCAAATGCAAAGGCTAGTTATTAACATAAATTATTGGATCTCAAATACAGTATATTTAAACAGTTCTAGAGAAAAAATATATGCTACCATGTGAAGGACTTAAATAAAGTCCTAAAAAACTTCCCTGATTAATTTATGCTGACACAACTAAATCTGTTTTCTGGGGTTGCATTCCAAAATACAGTAATTAAGATAAACGTATATTCTTTTTGAAGTATCATTTCAAACTATCCAGGGAGAATACATATCCCTTAATGTGTTGATTTCAATTTGGCAAAGATTTGTGTTCTTAATTAATTAACTTAGATAATCAAATAAGCAGCATCATTTAGTCCACTTCCCCTGGGAAAAACGTAGTTTATTATGGTGCTGTTGTTCTTCATGGCTCTAAAATTAATATTAGCATTTTAAATCTGTCCTGTGAAAAGAAAATGTTGCATGTCCCTGAATTTAAGATACTGCTCACATACAGGGCATTGTTAAGAGGTATATATGCTGGCTTTTAACAAAAACCAATGCAGGAAAATCTTGTTAAACATAACAAAGCAAATAAAGGAACAGTTATGAAACATTTCTACTTTACAAAATGACTTGCACTAGCATTCATGCAACATCAAATTCCCCAAATTTATTTGTATCTCAAAAGTAATGAAGCAAGGTCAATTTTTACACTGGGGACCCAGAATCAAATACAGGTTACCCAATAATTGTAAAGAAGAGTTATGAATTGTCAGTGTCCTGGTCACCTGAGACTTAAATTTGCTGACTTCTAACTGATCAACGTCTACCATAGTCCTTAGCCCCTACTTCCTTTGGGCACACAGCATTTGAAGATTTCCACTTTTGTTTTATAGGTCTGTCCTCTGCCTTTGGGCATGCTCGGATAGAGGTAAGTGGTTCTTCCAGTTACTCACTATGATTTCTGTAAGCAGATCTAGGAGATAGATGTAGGAGTGTGGGGAGAGATGAGAGAGAAGGGTAGGGGTAGAGCAGAGACCAGGTGATGGCCCTAGGTGGAGCTTAGTCTTCTCAAATCTGGACCACACTGACAGTATTGAGTAAGGTACGTGGGCAAATTTATTAAATACAGAAAATTTCAGAAAAAAAACCAATAGGGCATTAAAGCCTAGTTATCAAGCACATCACTGTATCAAGGATTTAGTCACTCTATCAATAAAATCAGGTGAAACATAAAAGTCCTTAAAGTCTAGTAATATATTTATTTTATCTTGGTATCTCTAGTGCCTAGCATCGTAGCTGGTACATAAGGCCCTTTTAATGAGTACTAGTTTAGTGAATTATGAATAGGGTAACTGGGAAGACTTCACAGAAGAGGTAAAATGTCAAATGGACCCTGAAGATGGCATAGCATTTGAACAGATTCAGAAGCAGAGGTTGGGCCCAGTGGATGGGACATTATGAACAAAGGCTATGAGGTAATGCTGAGCAGGAAGGCACAGACACTAAAGAAGGGAGGAAAGGAAAAAAGGGGGAAATGTCATAGAGAGAAGAGAGATGAAAAGGAGAGAATGCAAGAGTGCACCTGTTTTTGTCATGCCAGAAATTTCAGTGTAAATTTTTTTTAAATAAAATCTTGTTTAATAGAAGACAGAAGTCATCACTGAGATGAGCCATTAGTAGTTTAGCACTTTATGACTGGGTTTTGTTATTTAATGGTCTGATGCAAAGCCCAGGGTTGTTAAGGCACTGAAAAACCAGCATTGAATTGCAGTAATGATCAATTTCTTGGGGATTACACATTTTAAACCATAACAAATGATTTAAAATAGCAGTTGTGACAGCTGTGTTGGGAAAATCCACCATTCTGCAGCAGTTAATTACCATGTTTTTCTCTGGAAAGAATACAGGACAGTCCTTGATGGCCTTGTAATCTTGATTAGGCTAATTTTTTAAAAAATCATGCAGTTAAAGAAACTGTTGTAGGAAGACTGCTGACCCTTCAGCAGTTATTTGCTTTGCTTTCTGTTGGCAAATCAAAACCACATAATCCCCCAGGGCATTCTTTCGTTCTTTTCAATCGGTTTTGTGGTGGCAGAAGGCCATGAGGCACTTACTACACTCATGTCCATTCTGTAACCTCGTTTTTCATTCATAGAATTTTGTCCTTCTAGTCATTTGCTTGGGTGCCAGCTTTCTCATAGCAAACAAACTAAGTGACCCTTCGAGGCCACCGAGAGTGCGACTGTAAACAGTATCTGGGAGTACTTGGTGCTGTGCCAGGGAGGGACAAGACAACATGGCTGACAAGATGGTTTTTGTCAGCATCAGGTCCATGCAGAAAAACAAAGACATGTGTCTAGAAAGGACTTTGAGAGGCTAACAAGTCTTTATCAATGTCTCTAAGCAAGGCCTTTCCTTCACCAGTGCTTGAGATGGGAAGTAATGGTGATTTGGTTCTTATTTGAAAGTTTTCATTTTGTTTCTTCCTTCTTAGTCTTCATCACCACTGTCAAGCTCAACAAGCCCAAAGGGACAGATGGGATCAGAATATTCAGGGTTTGGAGGTGTGGCTGAGATTGGAGTGGATCTACCACAGACTGGTAGTAGTGGTGGGAGGATAGGTTTAGGGACATATAAGGGAACATGGCAATTACTCTCCATCTCACATCTTATCCATTAGGAAGATTTACTTATTACTATAATAACAATTGCCCAAAGAGGAGATGTAGCCTATTTTTGAGATCCTCAAAGTTATTTTACAGACATCAACTTTAGATTTGTTTTAAGAAGGTTTAAGCAACTCAATGATGTTTAGATGTTTGACAGGCCCTATTTGGTAATTGACAAGATTATTAAGCTTCACACTTATTAACTCCCACAAAGCCTTGTATATACTGCTAGGCCACAGGCTGTACTCATTACATTAGATTGAGGGACAGTCATTTAGCTGCCAAAGGACACTGAAGAGAGTCTGTTATTTGATACCTGTATAAGCATCCTATCATTACAAAGTTTTGATACACCTAAGTGTATCAAATTTGGGAAATTCTTCTTAGGTGTGATTTTTTCCTTTTGGAGAAAACTCAGAACAGGCGGGAGTAGATATTTCTGACTTTCAGCAGATGGATCCTGGAGTTGAATAAATACTATTTTAACCTTGACACTTTAAGATCAACAAAGGCTTCTATAATCAAGCTGCCACAACTTTCAGGTAAAACATTGCATGTTAATGGGGGAGGAAGAACAGGATCGCCTCTTCCTTCAAGAATAGTAACAAAGAGATTATTACTAGACTTTATAAATATTGCTTATGACACTGCTGTCACTTTTAAACCTCTATGGAGAAATGTCCTATCTTCACATATATCACCAGGGTAAATCTGCATTCAAGTTGTTTTAGCAACATAAATAAAACTTACATGATCAGCTGGCACCTTATATTCCTGAGCCATCTTAAGTTCTTTTTGCCACCGAATCTATTTGCCTATCTATCTCGCATACTGGATTGGCAGCTCCCTAAGGGTAACTTTCCTCTCTAAATTTAGGGTCTAGCATAGTACCTGGCACATCATAGGCACTCAGCAAATATGTGCTGAACTGAACTGACCAAGTCAATTGCAACATGGAGCACTAAACAAGGAAGGAGTTGCAAAGGCAGAGGGGTGTGTGTGTGTGTGTGTGTGTGTATGTATGTGTGTGTGTTGGTGGGGTGTACAAAGATAATTTATATACCAAACAATATGGGAGAAGAGTTAGAGGGAGTCCAAAGCCCAGTGGGCTCCATGATACGCTGGAATTCCCTGACAAAGGCTGTGAAAGTACTGTGGCTAAGTACTCCAGGAACTCAAGGGCCATTCTTTGTCCATAAGTAAATGGTATTTTCATTGACCCTAGGTTGCGCTGTGATGCTAACCAAAATTTTTCACAACTCTATTCAGTCAGAGGGCCTCAATGAAGAAGCTAGTCAAGGTCAGAGGGCATGAGCTCACAAAATAATCGAAGTGCCAAGGCTCTTGCCAAATTGACAAAAGTTTGTCAGGTAACATTACTTCATGTTCATCCATGCTTCCCTTAACCTGTGGCTACTACTCTGAAATCTTCACTAAATACTTGCAGTTGATACCTTCTGTAGTTATATCAACTATGGGGACGTGATAGTGAGAGCTCTAAGTTCTTTACTTCTACATTTTTTTTTTCTTAACATACCCCTAAGTTACCCAAACCTTTGCTACATGTAGTCAAAAGATTTGTATGGAAACAGATTTTTGTAGCTATAAAGCTACAGAATCACCAGAATAATCCAACAGAATAATGTTTTTCCTCTTCCAGAAATCTGGGACAGTCATGGTCATGCTTATTAGAACTGTGAAAGGAATTGGAAGACAGCCTTCGTGGTTTCAGTGGCTTTGTAGCTTTGAAAGTGCCCTGTAATTTGAGGCAGTTATGTGTGCTTATACAGCAGCTTCGACTGAGTTTTATTGCCCTTGTTATTACTCCTGCAGGGAAACAATAGGTCAAAATACATAGTAACATCATTTGCAAATAGAGCTGCTCTCTATTACGCTATAGCACTCAAATGACGAATTGTACAAAATAGACAATAAAGTTCTGTGTTCTTGGCTGTGGGATACATACAACATTTGCAGGAAATAAATGAATAGCTACTAGTAGGCAACTAAGGAAAGACTGCAATATACTGCTATGTGGCAAGCCAGATCTACAGGGGACAAAAGTGCAAAGCCATTGAAGCTTGCTGTTACAAATGGGTGACACCATAAAACCTTCAATGCTGGTCACTAATTCAAATTTAAAGTCACAGGCTATAACTGCACATGCTGAGGAAACTACATAGGAACTCCATGAGACTAGGGCCCACACTATTTCAAATCCTCTGATAACAAACACTTCCAAGCAGCATTGTTTATCAAAGTATATGGAAAGCATGATCAAGTGAGTGATGACTAGTTCTCCATGTAAGAAGCTTCTCCACAATGACATTACCTTTTTTTCCCTCCGAATGACAATACACTACAAAGATAAAAAAGAACTCAGCTACTAGAATGACTTACATATTCAGGATTATTTTTTTTCTTTCAGTTACTATTTTCTCCCACTATGGTAGATTGTATACCTTTTTCCTTTAAGGTTTGTCTGGGCTTAACCATGGGGCAGTGGGTGAGGGTATGGCAAGAGCAACAAAACCCTCTGTAAAGCAGAAGTGTTTTTGCCATGTCACAATGTTTTAACACAGATTGCTTTCTTTATGTAATGCATGAATCAGTTAACCTTCATGCAAAATGCATTCCATCTGCTCAGACAGATGTAAGCTGCAGTGTTTCCAATTCTATCAAACAGCAAAACTAGTTGAAAGAAAAGCATTGAGACAGATGGGTGATGAGTGAGAAGAGGGGTTCAACCAAAAGAAGCAACTTTGTCTTAAAATCTACCCAGTCAAAATGGAATTCTCAACTTTTCCAGGTGTATCCACAGAGGTACAAACACAACAGCCCTTAATATAAAGATAAGGTGAAGAGGGTGTTGATGCATTTTTTTTTTTTTTTTTTTGAGACGGTCCGTCTGTCGGCAATCTCAGCTCACTGCAAGCTCCGCCTCCCGGGTTCACGCCATTCTCCTGCCTCAGCCTCTCCATGTAGCTGGGACTACAGGCGTCCGCCACCACGCCCGGCTAATTTTTTTTTTGTATCTTTAGTAGAGACGGGGTTTCACCGTGGTCTCGATCTCCTGACCTCGTGATCCGCCCGCCTCGGCCTCCCAAAGTGCTGGGATTACAAGCGTGAGCCACCGCGCCCGGCCTGCATTTTTAAAAAAGTCTTTATAAACTGAATTGTCTCTGCAAACCATAGCAGTAACTAGTAGTACTCAAAGGCACTTTAGAAGCACTGAAGTTAACTGGGATGGCTGCTAAGAATAAGGGAAATGCCAAGGAGGAAGGAAAATAGAAAAGGAAGGAGTAGAAGAGAAAATGAGAGAAGCAGCAGGGAGTAGAAAAAGACTGGAGAAAGACGATGATGAGGAAAAAAGCATAGTTTCCATTTAAGATAGTACAAGAAATACCAACAACAGCCCTTAGGCTCTAGTCAATGCTTTTAAACATAGACATGAGAGAGCAAAAGGACGTCTTCTATCAATATCAATTTACCTCTAACTTCCGGGCCTGCCACCCTCAAAAGGCATGAGTCCTCATTGTAGCCCCTAAGTTGACTGAAAACTACTTTTACATGTAGACTGTTGCCTTGAATTGACCTTTATGGGTAAACTCCATGCCTCACACATTCCCTTCCTCAACATTCCACCCTGCTGTCCCATTCCTTCAGCATCTGGCTTTGGCCTTTGCAAAGCCAAAGCACTAGCTAATCTTCCCTTACTAATGTATTGCAAAGATCTTTTCCAGTGACCTCTTTTCTCATCATGGTACAACATGTGCATTTTAACTGGCGCTGTGTGTGTGTGTGTGTGTGTGTGTGTTTTAATTACAAACTTGAGTTTTTAAATTTAATGCTTTTTTTGAGAGTGTTTTTTAACTCTAAGGAATTACCAAGGCAGTCGGAATTTCAGAACATTTTGGCTACTATAATGCTGGATTTGCCTATGACATGCTGTTTACCTCAAGCCTGCAGAAATGAAATCTGAAGAGTGTGAAATCAACTGAAAGTCTCAGATTTAAACCCCTCAATATATCCCTTACAGTTGTTTGGCAAACAGAGTGGTGGGGGGGGGGCGGGGGAAGTGGATGGGGGGAAAGTATGGTGGATATAGCCACTCAAAGAATGCCAAGCTGAAAAATGCAGCATGATAAAAGTAGAATGGTACCATTGCACAGAATAATAGAATCTAACTACAGGAAGATTTGAGTTAAGGCTACCCAAACATAAAAGTCACTGAGGTAGGCAAGTGAAATCTAGCAAGGCAATATGGAAGACTAAGGCAATCATCTAGATAAAACTACACATTTATATCAATTATCTGGTTGTTTCAATAAATGTGTGTATATGTGTATGCATGCATGTAGGAGGAGTACGTGGAGGGAGCAGTGCGTATGTGTAGCAATGACAATTCCCAGATTTGGAGGAAAGGAAGGAAAGTGATCTAAAGGATCGTGGAAGCACGTAGAAACCAACTTTGCCTTGCTCACAACTTTGACTTTTTTCTTTCCTCCTTCAAATAGTTTCACCACTTTTTTCTGCTGAATTGTCCACCACTAATTTTCCAAATTCATTGATTCCCACTGTCCAAAGGCATAGAGGTAGTAGCAGAGGCAAGACTAAGCCCAAGACCCTGGTGCTCTTTAACCCTTTCACACTACCTCCATATGTAAGTGTTTATTAAATGCTGCCTATATGATATGCAGAAAGCAAGGAAATATAAAAATTATAGTTTTTATTTTTAAGCAATTTTTAATATAGATAATAAAGTTACACAAACCACCATAATGCAAGAGACAATGTGGCAATTTTCACAGTAAGAGTACAAGTGAAAAGTTACAAGGTCTTTGATAGCATTGGAATGATATTTAAGATTTTCCTATTGAAAATGTTTCACAAATCCAAGTCAGCAGTCTACCAAATTAGAGAGATTCTAGTATATTTGAATATTTTCAGATTCTCAGTTTATATTTTAATTCACACATAACAACTACATTTTGTTAGTTCTTAGGTTCTCTATGTTTTCAAATTGATTTCAATGCCATAAATTACTGCTACAATAATAATCTTCTGGATGGACCCATGACTAAATCCTATGGAACAAACAGCTAATATTTGGGAGATATAAGGAAAATATCTGGTATAACAAGCTGATTGAATTATTTTAATGTTTATGCAAAAGGGAAGAAAGAGTTTCACCTATAAATATCTCTGTGAATTCAAATGCAGGCACAAATGCAGTCTAAATATTATTTTAACCATTTATGTGTTACTTGGACAATGCTGGAACTTATTAAAAGATAAAAATATGTTTGATTAAATTTATTTTCACTTTGGGCTTGTATAAGTCAGGAATTGGGGCCTAATTCTTAGTCTGGAATTAGAAGTAAATTTAGATGGTCTATCTATAACCTTAGCAAGTTCACCCTGGCTAATCAGTTTCAAAAACCATGTATCCCCATCTGGCTTAGATGACAGATTATGGAGTCCAGAGAAGATACTGCACCCACATCTGACCGAGGCAAGAGAGTATCTGTGGGATGTGGCTTTGAGATTTACTTTGTCTTCTTGAAAAGATTAACCAATTACGTTATGCTTCGTTTATTTAGCAGTATTATCAGGAAGGTCAATCTGAATTAATTTAAAATCTAAATTGAAGCAACTTCAATATATTCATCCTGGCTGCCTAACAGAGAACCTTAGAGAACCTACTATATTGATTGAGCAAGAATAATTTTTAATTAACTCATCAAGACTATACCAAGGTATATGTTTTCACTATCCTCTACTGCAACCAATTCAACAAAAATTCATTGAATGCCTGTCTGCAATACACTGTGTTGGGAAGTGTGTGATAGAAAATCTAGGGCTATCAAAGAACTTTAAAAAAAAATGTTGTCCTAAATATATTAAATAATCTTTTTACAATTTTGTCTATTATATTAATTTGCTCAACAACACTTTTTTAAAAAGCCCCCACAAATATTTATTAATTACTATGCTATTTGTTTAATATTACCATTTGATATGTGTGAGAGGCCCCAAAAACTATTTTCCTCTTTAATCAAAAGTATTAATGCATTAGATAAATATCTAATAAAGTAAATACATTTTTTGAGTTCACATTAAAATTTTCATTTTCCTATAAATCATTCAGACATGTATGTGTTCAACTTCTAAACACTTAAGGATTTTTGGTTATCATTTTGTTGTTCCTTTCTAAATTGTATTGAATTTTGGTCAGAGAGTATGTTCTATAGGATATGGATTCTTTGGTATTTAAGATTTTCTCTACAGCCAAGATTATAATCAATTTTTCAAAATGTCCCTTACGTGCTGGAAAAGAATACAGCACATAAGAAACATTGTATTTTCTAACCTTGATTATTTTGTTAGTTTATTCTCTAACTCTTGATTCAGAATTCAATATATTTCCATGGGTCCAAGCTCGCTAATTGCATTCTTATGAAGGTTTTTGCCAACTTGATCTATAACATTCCAAGGCAGATATTAAAGTCCCCCAGTCTGTGATTATGGAAGTATCAATGTCTTTTGTAATTCTATCAATTTAGCTTCACTTAGTTTTAGGGTATATTTTAGGCATATATGCATAGAAGTTCTGATATTCTAATATTTTAATAATAGATTTTAAATTTCATTTATGAAATAAAACTCCTCTATCACTAATAAAAACAAATTTAAGGTAAGAAAAAACACTTTTTTGAGAATTCATAACAGAGATTAAAACTGATCCGTGAAAAAAGTGTACTGACTTTTATGGCTTTTTTATTTTTTGCTTTGTTTTGTTTTATGCACCTGACTTACATTCTTACATTTTTTGAGAGCTATGCCACCTCGCATGCTCCTGAGGCTAAGCAGTGTTCCTTGGGCTAAACTTTGAACACAAAATAACTGACTGAACTGGTTTTCCCCTGAGCTGACTGACAAATGGCTGTCTTGGCAAAATCTAAATGAGGAAAAAATTATCTTGCCATAGCAATGCCTACAAGGCTGTATGACCAATATCTTCATCCTAAATAAGTCTTTAAGAGACACAGAAATCAAGCTAGAGGCCTGCAAAGAAAGGTGGCAAAGATAGATGGTTTATTTTCTTTCTTTACTCCAATTTTATTTATTAATATACAAAATCTAATTCCTTTCAGACCCAAATTACAATATTTACATAAATAGCAGCTCAGCAGCCTTTGCCACTTGTGTGGATTTAAATATTTGTTGCACCCCTTAACAGCTGCTGAAACACTGCAGGGTTTCCACTTCAGCAAGATCACTACAAAAAAAGATCTCACTATCTCTCTAAGCCCACACCTGGGAATTCACACAACCAAAGTACTCTGGCTCCAAGGGTCTTTTCTGGTGCTATGGTCATGAGTCACTGTCACTGTGCTAATTTAGAGTTTGTTCTTATTTATTCCTTTGTGAACTATGAGAAGTCAGAAAATGCCTATACTCTTCATGGAGAAGTACCCAAAAGAGTGTGAACTCAGGGGCCTCCTTAAGGAAGCTTCTGTTTCTGCCAAAATTAAGGCTTTCCTCTAAGGAATACACTGTTACTCTGCACTACTTCCTCCCCCACTATCCCCAAACCACCACCCCAGGTGCGGGCTTAGGAGATAGTGAGATTGTTTTATAATTGTCTCATCGGAGTGGAACCCCTGCAATATGTTTCAGCAGCTGCTAAGGGGTGCAACAAGTATTTAAATGCAGGAGAGATTCACAGTTTGAAATAAACATCAAAGGCAATCATGAAGGGGAAATACGTTGCCCAACAGGAGCCTGAAGGGGGCATAAAGAGTTGTGTATATGGCTAGAAGAATAGAACCCTGCTTTTCACTGGGTGATATTAAGAGTGCTAAAGTGCTGATTTGCTGTAAGCTGCTTCCAGCCCAAACTGTTGGGGTGGGGTACAAAGAGAAAAGGGGAGAGAAGGGAGAGCAGAGAGAAGAGAAAATTTATTCCCCTGAAAATTCATCTGATTAATCCTTTTTGCCTAAACTCTGTGAAGTTTACCTATTGTCTCAGCAAAATTCAGACACCCTAAATTACCTACTTATATTCTCCCAAATTAACTAGGACATGACCAAGTCTTGCCTTACAGAAAGCCAAAGGGAAACTAGTTTTTCTCTCCTGACTAGTTTAACCACCAAATTAAATCATAAGATTATTCAAGTATTGAGAACCATACATATGTGTGTGTGTCTGTGTGTGTGTGTATGTGTATGTGTTTTACTTGAGATGTATATATTCATTTAACTTTACAATTTGAACCATGTTTGCTACCAGTTAAAACAAACAGTGATTTTCTGGAAAGATCTGATTTCTTCCTCTACTTGGTGCATTTGATTATTTCAGAGTTTGTTCATTAATTTTTTTTTTATTTTAAAAGATTTAGAAATTTCCAGCTCAAACAAGAAGGAGAGATTTTCCTAATAAATAGAGTGAGTCCATTTGCAGAATTGGCAAGTTGTAATAGTGAAGTAGCCCACAGATATCTCAAGACCTCTCCCTATGTTTTCAGGGTAACTAGATGTACTATACAATATTGCAGGCTAAATATCTGTGTTTAGTTGGTATCTCATTTAGATTTTTGATACTAAGCAGCACTGTGAGCTGTGAAATCCTTTCTATGAAGATTTATAAGTGTACACTCTGCCTCTCATTATATGAATTAAACTCAGCATATTTCTGCATTATACATTCTAAATAAAGTCATAGCAATAGAAAAAGGTCTTTTAAATCAAATTTTTATGTCTCCATCTGAATTACAACTTTTTATTATTTTCATGCAACTGAATTGCTTTGGATAAGATAAAGCTTGGAAGATTATCCTCTTACAAAAAGTGACTTAAACAAGTCATTCCCATGAGTTGATGACCAAATTGACTCCAACAGCAAAAGCCTTTGAGAACTGCTTTGGCATAAGCCTTGCTTATAGAATTTTCATAAATTACCACATAAGATGATGGGAAATGACAGTCTGAGAAATGTCAGCGTGAGAAATGAAAGTCTTTTAGATAGAATTCTGAGATTGTCAGGCTCCCTCTCTTATATAAAATGTATAAAAAGTGCAAAATCTCCTGAAGAAACTCCACTTAAGTCAATCTGAGCATTATTACCTTTAAAAGAGAATACTCTTCTACAGAGAATAACAGAAATGACTGAAGTCATGGAAAATGAATCTTTCTAGGAAAGTTTGGAGGCATTAGTGTTATTAAGCTGAGAGAAGAGAAGGCTCAATGGTAACTTGGAATATTATCTTCGAATATTCAGAAATTTATGGCTGCTGCTGTGACTACAGAAAACTGATAAAAAGGAAATGGGCTTTAATGAAAGTGGAAAAGATTATTAACTAAACATCAGCAAGGATTCCTTGACAATTAAAATGATAACACATGGGAATGGGTAACTTCCTTTTCACAGAGACTTTAAAATAGTGTGTGTGTGTGTGTGTGTGTGTGTGTGTGTGTGTGTGTGTCTGTTACTATTTAACCTAAAAGTTTGAAGTTTGGCCAGTCTAAATAAAGGGTGTCAAAACAAAACTCTTTTTCCTCCAGTAGTAATAGTATTCAATAACACAACTGCCTTCGTACCTTCTGCAACTTCAGCATCCTTAAAACCATCCCTAGTGTCTTCACAGTGGCTTTACTTCTTGTGTTTCAGAAAATGCAATCAATTTGGTGCAAAAGCCTGGGCTGAGGTTTCATAAAAATCATATACCATACCATCCCGCAGCTTAAGTATTATTCTTTGTCCACCATTTATACAATATTGGTTTTTGTTTCTCTCAGTCCTGTCTGGAAGATAAGTGGTACATAACTTCTCTTGCTACTTTCTAACTTTTTAGTGACTAAAATCTTAATTCTCAAACCAGCCACACATGATATGGAATATTTAAGAATCGTTAAAGTATAAATTTGCTAAACTCTATGCAGGGCCTCTTTGCCTCAAGTGTATTGCCCACTGGAAACAAATTTAATCAACTTTCTGCGACCATTAAGAGCACAATAAGCACAAGCCCCATCACCTTAGTTTTAACATCAGCCACTAATTGTATCCATGGTAAATATTGACTTTGGAAAGTTAAAGTTACAAACACACCCATTTCAAAACCAATATATTCTCTATATAGTTTGTACATCAAATGGTCCATATCATAGTACCAAAATATTTTGTTGTCCATTGCTATTATTTGGAGGAAATCTCTGGATAATCTCAACCAAAATAAAATCATGAGGAAGAAAGAATTTCAGAGACCTGAAAATTTATTTCTTCATTTTGGAAATGGATAATGACTTTCCTATTATTTTTGTTTTTCAAAATGTCTTATGATTAGCTTTAATTTGTGTAGGATAACTTCCTGGTTGGCTTTTTTTTTCTCATTTGAAATTTTAGTGGCTAACAAGTAAAAAAATTCTTAGATTTTATGGAAGGCAGCCAATGAATGATGACATTTATGTATTATCTTATTCAAAACTAGCTCTTGAGTAATCTAGTTCACAGTTAAAGTTAGGCTGTGGTAGAGAATACTAATTTATTATAATAAAGACTCAATTATATTTATTTTCAAAGTAAGAAACCATTCACTGTTGCTTCCTTGATGACAAAATTATTTCAATAAC
Organism: Hylobates moloch; assembly: GCF_009828535.3. Classification (NCBI taxonomy): domain Eukaryota; kingdom Metazoa; phylum Chordata; class Mammalia; order Primates; family Hylobatidae; genus Hylobates; species Hylobates moloch. Next base: position 87,916,519 of record NW_026652282.1, on the reverse strand, counting down.
TGTTTTACAGCAACTAAGCACAATTTGTATCTTATCACCATCTTGTTTTATGTGAAACTCAAATATAGATAAATAGATGATAGATGATAGATAGATAGATAGATAGATAGATAGATAGATAGATAGATGATAGAGTCTTGCTGTGCCGCACAGGCTGGAGTACAGTGGCGCAATCTCGGCTCACTGCAACCTCTGCCCCCAGGTTCAAGTCATTCTCCTGTCTCAGCCTCCTGATTAGCTGGGATTACAGGCATGTGCCACCACATCTGGCTAATTTTTTGTGTATTTTTAGTAGAGACAGGGTTTCATCATGTTGGTCAGGCTGGTCTCAAACTCCTAACCTCATGATCTGCCAGCCTTGGCCTCCCAAGGTGCTGGGATTACAGGCATGAGCCACCATGCCCAGCCGAAATTCAAAAATGTAAATCAAATTCATGGTAAGCACAATTAACAATATTAACCTTTCATAATTTGATGAAAATACATTAAATAAACCCTGACATTTATATTTATGGGCAATTAATCTTTAACAAGAATGTCAAGACAATTCGATGGAGAAAGATTAAGTCTTTTAACAAATGGAGCTGGGGCAACCTGCAAAACAAAATAAAGTGTGCCCCTCCCTTCTACCATACACGGAAATTACCTCAAAATGGATCAGCTACCTAACTGTAAGAGATAAAGCTATAAAACTCCTAAAAGAAAACATAGCAGTAAATCTTTGTGACACTGGATTAGGTAATGATTTCTTATATATGATATCAAAGGCTCGAGTAACCAAAGAAAACAGATAAACTGGACTTCATCAAAATTAAAGTGAAAAGACAACCCACAGAGTGGGAGAAAATATTTTTAAATCATATATCTTATCAGGGACTTCTACTGGCAAATGATTTCAATGGATTTATCCAAGGAAGGCATAAATGCCCAATAAGCAACTGAGATGTTCAGCATTAATAGTTGTTAGGGAAATGTAAATCAAAACCACAGTGAGATACCACTCCACATCCACTAAAATGGCTATAATAATTTTTAAAATTGGAAAAGTGTTTTGGTGCAGGTGGGGAGAAATTGGAACTTCATATACCCTTGGTAAGAATGGAAAATGCTGTAGTAATGGTGGAAAAAAGTCTTGCAGCTCCTCAAAAAGTCACACATAGAGTTACCATATGACCCAGCAAATCCGTTTGGAGGTATATACCCAATAGGATTGAAAAGATCCATCCCCACACAAACTTGTATATGAATGGTCATGTCAACATTATTAATAACAGCCACAAAAGCTGAAACAACCTAAATGTCCACCAAAACTGATGAATGAATGGAGAAGCAAAATGTGGTATATCAATAACAATGGAATATTATTTAGCTATAAGAAAAAATAATGTCCTGATTCATACTATGACATGAATAAAATGAAAACTATTAGGTTGGTGCAAAAGTAATTGCAGTTTTTGCCAATAAAAGTGATGGCAAAAACCGCAATTACTTTTGCACCAACCTAATATATGTTAAGAGAAAGTAGTCTGTCATAAAATGTCACACATTGTATGATTCCATTTATGTGAAATGTCCAGAATATGCCATAGAATAAATTAATGGCTGCCAGTGTCTTGGGGCAGGGGGCCTGGGGGATTACTGCTAATGGTTAGAGGGTTTCCTTGGTTTCCTTTGTGAGTAATGAAAATGTTATGGAATCAAATAGTTATCATGGTTGCACAGTTTTTGTATACACTAAAAACTACTGAGCTGTATACTTTAAAAGGTGATGGTTATATAATTATATCTTAATAAAGCTGTTATTTTTAAATGAAAATAAGTTAAATAATGACTGAAGAGATGTTAAATATGAATTTCCTCTAGTCTTAAATAATTTTTTGAAAAGATACATTTTAATAATAATACTCATATATTAAAGGTACAAATTAATGCATGGTCAATCTCTGGACACTGAAGCAAGCTCTGGTATGGTAAAAAAGCATTTTTGTCTTTGAATTCCAGCTGTTTATCATTAGCTAACTCTGTGACTATAAGGCAAGTTACTTGACCTCTCAACTGTGAAAGGGGAATAATGATACCTTCCCTCACAGGATTGTTTTAGAGATTAGAAGAGATAACCTACAAGAAAGAAGTAGCATAGTGCCCGACACATAGCAAGCAATAAAAAAATACAAAGCCAAAGAGAGATAATTCATTCAAGGCAAGGTACTGGGCAAGAGCTTCAGAAACAAATTAAGTCAAGGACTTCACCCTCAAGGGGTTCAGGGTCATCTAAGCTATTACAAAATTACCATTGACCAATTTTATTATTCTTTTCAAGCTTTCTGTATGGCAAGGGATCCCAACTGCACATCTGCCTCCTCAAAAGGCTTCTGCACCCCTTTCTCTGCCCGCCCCACTACACATGTGATTGAGGAAGCATTGCATCAGGTAGTGCAAAGAATTCTATTTATGTGTGGCTATTAAGTGAACACTAAAAAGCAGTCATCTCTCACTGGGGATAGCTGTGATATATTTTCCAACAGCATTGTATTAATATATTGAAAGCCTGGCTTCCACACACTCTGTTGAGGAACATATTCCAGTGTATTTCTGAGATGTAGATTTCTCAGCTGCTGCTGATTTCTAGGTTCAAGCAGCATATTATGTTAAACACACCCTTTTTGGGTTATGAATCATAAAATCATGCAGATACTGGCTATATACAATAATTTGGCAAGTCATTAGCATAAGAGTAGTCTAGTTTATTACTGGAGAACCTTATCTGGCAGGTTTCATTTATTGATGCTCCTTGCAGAATGAAAACAACCAAGGTCCATCACAGAACACTGTTTACCTTGGCTCTTATTATTTCTCTTTCAAAATCATCATCTTAGCAATTTTACTATTCTGTATAGGTCTGTTTGTGCTTGGAAGTGGAAATTCAGCTCCCCCAAACATAATCAGGTTATGTTATAAAGCACATATCAATATTACTAAACAAATTACTCTTCCCCATTCTGTATTTATGCAATCAATGATCCAGGTTTTTCTCTTTTACCTAACTGAAAGAGATCTATTTGAGCAAGCAATTACAGTAAACCAAGACAGTAAAATATTTAGAAAATAATACCTACTCTTCTTAGAAGGCAATCTTTACTCTTGTAAGGTGAGTATATTCTCTTACACTGAGATTAACTTTATTAATTAACTTTCCCTCTTCCCCAACTAGCTCAAAAAATAACAATTCCCCAGAAATTACAGAAAGTGAAAAAACCCTAAAAACTGTAAACCTGATAACAGTCTTGTTTTACACTGGCCAAATCATCTTAGGTCAACTAGACACTGATTTTGGCAACCTGATACATTACTTCAACCCAGGTGGCTCCATCTTGACCCAGACACTGATATAGGCGAACAGATGTTTCTCAAATTTCACATGACATTATCCATTCCACCTGTTTTTGTGATAGATGATTTACTTTCTGACACTCAAGCAAATCTGCCTACTTCCCCTTCCTACCATTCCCCCAAATCAGGCCACCTCACCAGAGGAATTGCCTGAGCTTAATCAGATACTAGTGCAATGCTTTCAATTTATAGAGGCAGAAACAAATTCCAGAAAGGGAAAGTAACCTTACTGGTGACACTTTAAGAAGAGAGTATAGCCGGCAATTGAGCCTGAAATCATACCTCTGGGGTCTAAGTCTCAGTGCTTTTCTATAACTACACAATTCTATCTCTATAGCATTTTGGTTATCTATCCATTCATCCATCCACATATCTTTCAAATCTCTCCCTTTATAATACGAAAAAGTAAAAAAAAAAAAAAATGGAGATGGTACACTTTTTTTGGTCAGGTTTACTGAGGCACAATTTACATCAGTAAAATTTGCCCATTTTAGTGTGCATTTCTATGAGTTTTGACAAACACATGCAGTCACATAATCACCACCACAATCAACATGAAGAATAGTCTCACTACCCCAGAAAATCCCATCAGATGGCACTTTATTCTTATTATACTGACTGTGCTGGTAATGGACTTACCAGTTAATGGAAAATTCTGTTTGACTAAATGTTTAGCTTAACCAAGAGGCATCTAAAACACACTTTTTGCCCCATTTTTTGCTGAAAAGTTTTCTAAAATGCTAGAGTTATTTGCTGCCTTATAGAGAAGATAGAGAAGAGAACAATAGGATATATCAGCCAGCTTGGTCAATCAGGTAGGGTTCCTCAGGTGACAGGCCTGGGCAATCCAGGGATGCAAGGGACGGATACTAGCAAGCAAACAAACAGCAGAGAAAGAAAGAAGACACATACAGAGAAAGAGAGAGAGAGAAGGAAAAAAGTGGGAAGGAAGATGAAAAGGAAATCTTGTTTATGCATACATTTTGCAGAGTCAGTTTTAACTATTGATTATAGACGCATGAATATGTGTCCGTGTCTGAATGCCTGAATAATTTTTAATTTTTTGTTTTTTTTAGTCCTGTTAATATGTGTGTAACAAAGCCCCTATAAACGCTATCATAGGTTTTGGGTATTTGTTTATTTGGCCTCAGATGCCAGGAAAACCTGATCTTTATTATCCAACTGAATTCAGTTTCGCATCTTAGATTCTTGGGATAGTTATTTTTATTCCTCTCCTGATTGGTTTCTGATCTCTCACCTCGATCTCAGCAATGGATATTAAGTTTACAAATTGCCTCTAAACTTCTGACAAAAGGTAGGGTTTAATTTATAAATTGTTTGCATCTGGTTGCTGGGTAACTGGCTAAAAGAGTAATGTGGAACATGGATCTGTACCAACCTTTTGCTTCTTAACTGATAGCCCATATTTTAAGAGGAGTGTGATTCTAATCAGAGATTATAGAGCAATACTATTTTCTTAACAGTAGAATAGAGCAATAAAAAATAATGATTGTTTAAGAAAGAAAAGGAATCAATTGAAATTTCTTCAATATGCTGGTTATTGTCTCAAAATGACTCCAGGACAAAGAGCCATTAGACTCAAGTAACTAATAACAATGATAAATATAAATGCAAAATTGTGGATGACTTATTATGTAACAGGTTCTAGGAACCTGTTACATTGACAAACTCAGTTAACTTTCACAACTATCCTATAGGTCAAAGAGTATCATTGTGCCCACAATGCAGATGAAAAAATTGAGAGGTCACATGCCCGAGATACTTAAGTGCCACAATCAGGACACAAATCCAGAAAATCTGACCCCAGATCCCATGTTTTTAAAACGTTATACAATACTTCCTTTCACTACATGTTGGGTCAAATAACTTTCTTAACTGACCCTCAAAAACCCACTCACTGATCAAATCTATTTGATTAGCATCTATTCGAAACATCCTCATATATATGTATAGAGAAGTTTAGATACTGCTGTACCTAAGAAAATCAGGCCTTTTAATCTTTATAAGTGGTCTTGAGGTCTCTATTTCTGTCCCTAAACAGTCAGCGGTCCTGTGGTAGTGGTATCCTTAGCCTGGTATATTGTGTTCTTCTCCTTTACTGAAATTGGAATGACCTACAAGCATACTAAATATTGATATTGCTTTCTGCTGCTGTTGCATCCATAAAGATTCTAAAATAGCATGCACATTGGCAATAACAATATGATGCTATAACATTCAAATGTTATCAAATATTCAGATGTTTAGCATCTTACGTACATGAGCACTAACCCTATGACATAATAAACTATGATGAGATTTTTCCTGACATTCAAGGAGCATTAGTGTCACTTTATTACAGACAGTTTACATACCATTGAAGATCAAGTGGCAAAAGTGAAGAATAAACACAGTCCCAAAATTTAGAATTCCTTTAAGGACAAAGATTCTAATGAGAGTTCTTTGTTAGGTACATAGGCACTTTCTCACAGAGCTTTCTCTTAAATGTCTTGGTTGTCAAGTTTGTTGTAAGCAACTGTTAATGTATCTAAATAACATATTTAGATATATTTTCATAAAATATAAATTAAAGGATTTAGCAAAACTGTCAGAAGAGATTTTTTTTAATCAAAGAAGGAACAATTACAGGAAACTGATCAATAGAAGCAATAAAAATGTTACAACCACAAATTTTCCTTTTGAGTGTGGTTGATAAACATCAAACTTGAAAAGAAATTGGTACGATAAAAATTATTTTCCTTACAGGAAAACTATAACTATTGTTGATTGTCTAAGAACTATAAAGAGACTATCCTACTGATCCTTAGTTTATTTAGAAAATTTGTTGTACACTTAATGTTAGGTACTTTGGGGTGGTTTTAAAAAGTGAAGCATAAGTTGATATCTTACATATTCTATCTTTCACATAATATATGGCATCTAGAGTGGTTTAGTGGATCTCATTTTCTTTCTGTCAGTGTCAGAGCAAAATTTAAAAGATTACTGTCTCCAAATATCTATAGGTCCCTACTGCCAATAATTTCACTTCATTCTTTTGTTTTATAAATTAGAGATAAAGATCATCATTTATGAGACCATCACCTGAGGAGATAATCAATTATGTATGCTGCAAATGCAGACTTGTCTCCCAGCTAGAGGAGGTGAGAGGCCCTAAAGATAAAGCTGCCTCACCCCAATCTTCTCAATCAGAATAATTTCAATATGTCTCTCCTTCTTTCTCTCTCACATTCCCAATGTCACTTGTAGCTCCTTAATAATATTTCTTACAGCATGTATTGTATTACAATTATTTCTTCATGCTCTTCTAGTTCAATTACGAAGTTTCTCCTATTTCTCCTAACTCTAGTTTTTACTTCTTCCATTAGAATTATGTACTTCCATCTTACCATTTAGTATTGTTTCCTCTATTGAATAAAAAATCCTTTTGGACTTGTTATTAAATCAGAGCACAGAGAGGCAACCTAAGGCCCTTTCCCTTTCTTCCCCTCTGTTCAACAGCTTATATGTTATCTATACCCACAGCTCATGATTGTCCTGGTAAAGGCAAGCAGGGTACTTCCTCCAGGTCACTGGTGCAACTCCATGTTTATGCCTCTTAATTAAGATTAGGTTCTCAAATGCAACTTAAGTCCTTTGCCTGCAAGGGGATAGCTAACATTTACTTAGCATTTCTTATGTACCAGGCACTATGTCCTCTGAGGTAAGTATTATCATGCTTAATTTAATAGATGAGAAAACCCGAGGCTCAGATAGTTTAAGTAATTTGCCTAAGGTCACACAGAAAGTGGCAGAGTTAAAGTTAAAATCCAGGTCTCAGCGATTCCAAAGCTCATGCTTACGGTAATACACTACTCAGCTTCCCAAGGTAATCTAGGTTTTATTTATTTCAAATAAGAATAAAAGGAGCCAATTACAACTGAGGATTCCCTTGTAAATACTGAAACTCAGCCTCAGAAAGAACAGAAGAACATTTATCACCTGATGTATCTACTTGAAATATTATGGACCAGAACACAGTGAACCTGGGTTCAGCCAACTTGGGCTCAGGTTAAAAGAAATGTAGGTGAAATATACTAACTTATAAATGTTTGCTTCCTGTGACTCAAATAATTATGTTTAATCTGAAGTCCATTGACCAAATACATAAAATTGTATGCAAGTGGCTTGTAGATGTTAATATTTCCTTACTTTCTTAATAGGAATATATCAAACTTAGGCTGTATCTTGAGGCTATGTGTCTTCAGTGAAATAATCAGCCAGTGTTTTAAATAACCAGGAGTTAACTTACAACCCAGTCAAACAACTGGATTGACAAGGTTTATTTATTGTTAAATTGATGAAGTTGACTGGAAGAGACCAATTAGTCTGTTTGGCAGCAGACTAACAAACAAAGATCCTCAAATCATCTGCAAAGTATCTCACTACGTAAATCCTATCAGGAGAGGGAATCCTACAACTTTCTACATCACCATCCTTAACTTCTGCCCTTTCTGAGAAATCTTGCCAGATTTCCAGATCTGAAAGTTCTGCAGAAACATTTAGCAAATTTTACGCCATCAGCACCGGGAAATTTACTGCAGAATGCTGTTACATTACTCCAAACCATTGTACTAAGCTAACATCACCAACTTGCCAAAAAGGAACTTTGTGAAGGCAGCCCCCAAAATGCTACTCGACTGTGTATTAAGATGTATGGAACAAATAGCTTAAGTTTCCAGTTCACTAACAGGATACATATGCAAAACAAGGAAAAGTACCTAATTCTATAATCAAAACCAGGGCTACATGTATTTCTAAACTTTTAGGGATTTATGGTGTGGGAGTAGAAGACTCAGGATATTTGCTTATATTAATTCACGAAGACATGCTTTCATAGTTTACAGTATATTTTCATTGTGAAGGAAAGTCTTAAATACCTTCCTCAAATCTATATATCCTAAGAACTTAATCTGGAGGATAATCTATATAAACTTATATGCCTGACATGGGGAAATTTTGCCCTTTCCTGGGATTCACCCAATGGGAGAGAGATATGCAGCTCACTATCCCCTTCCTGGAATATTCAAGTAATGATTAATATTTTTATTTCCTAAATTTGTGTGTGTGTGTGTGTGTGCATGCGCGTGTGTACACATGGTTGGTGGGGCAGTGTCAGGAATCAATGTTGCCAAACCACCTTGAAACTCCAATGAAAACGTGATTTTCTTCTGTTAGTGCTTGGTTCTAAGTGAGGATAATATGCACAATGAAGTAACAAAGGAGCACCTCAAAGGATGGGCTATAACTGAGGCAGTGACTCTTCAATCTGGTGCATGCATCGGAAATACCTAATCTGTTAAAACACAGATTGCCTGCTCCCCCAACCAGTACTCCTACTTGGGTTTGTTTCTGATTTACTATTTCTGGAGTGGCTCCCAAGAATTTGCATTTCTAACAAGTTTCTGGGTGATACTGACACTGCTAGTCAAGAGGCCAAACTTTGCGAACCACTATGCTAAGGGAATTAACATGTGAAAGTAGAATCTGTGAATCAACCATACCAAAAGGTCATAAAAGAAAGATTAATGAGTCATTCCAAGGACAACAGGGACATGGCACTGAACCTTACAGGAAGAAACTGGTAAGCCAGAGGAGGCGGAAAAAACCTAACTAATTTCATGACTTGGCTGATAGATTTGAAGTTCATGAGAGTGTAATGGGAAATTCAAAAATTTTTAAAAAGTCACTCCATCCTCCTTTGCCATCAAGACTGTTAAGATATAGGGGGCTTGGGGAGGTTTGAGCAGATTTCCAGTAAATCTATAGTGACTAAATTTTAATTCCACTATATTATCTGCCAAGACTTTTGTTCTGGCTTCTGGGCTTCCTTTAAGAAAGTGGTGCACACTCATGCCACTTCAACTGGCTTCCTTAATTGAAAACATTGGTACTGTTTTAGGGAATGGATGCTAACTTTAAAGGGGGAGGACTAAGAAAGAGAGTTCATGCATTTGGCTTTGTTCAAATCCTGCTGCTTAGATTTGATATGTGCTTTAATCCCTCTTTTAGATGGCCAAATATAAAAAAGAAAAAAAAATGAAGGCCAAGGCTCAAGTTATCCAACCAAAGAGCAACTGGATAATCCAAAGGCAGATTAATCAAAACCACATTTTTTAAGGGAACACAGTCTCTTAACTATACGCTGCTCTAAGGATATGTAGACAAATGGGCTTTATTGAAATCTAGAGAGATAAAAGGAATAGTAGAATTCGTGGGTGCTAATGTCCCAACTACCAAAACTTCTTTTATAGCCATGACCAGAACTTTCACCATTTCCCTATTTGTCAGTTAACTTAAAACAGCCAAATCTACATGACTATTTTCCCTATCCCCTCAATCCTGCCTTCAGACTAGGATCCTGTGCTTGCTACCACTTCAACATTCTCAACATATTGAAAGGTTCTGATAATATTTGACCCGAAGTCACTTCTCCTATCCACCAGAGGACTTAGAAGGCTCCACAACTCTGGCTAAGTTTCAGGTGAGCAAACAGAAAATGGCATTTGCAAAAAGATTGAGAAAGTTGTTTCTCCATTTATCTAATACGGTTTAACTGTTTTCCCAAATAAACTCGAACAGTTGCTTTGAATGTACAGTGTATGCTTTCTCTTCACTGAATGGGCCAAATCAATCAGCTGTTTAATACTGTGTAGCCTAAATGGTAGGATTAAATCCCTCCAGCCTTTCCCCTTTTGTTGCTTTGCATTTAAATGAACCAGGGTCAGTGGAGGGTCATTGTAACCAAGAGAGACTTAATCCTGTAAGAGAGAAAAGCAGGCTCCCTTCATCGAGGGAAATTGGATAATCTCTGGCAAAAGTGTACCTTGCCTTTAACCCCCTCCCCTCCCATGGTGCCCTTAGGGTTCTCTCCTTTTACAGAGGTGCTGCATCTCGCTTTGCTTTGTTAAGGAACCACTACCCTTGTTACAAAACTCTCCTCTCAACTGTCTCACACTCATCAAAAATAATTTACCTGCCATGTGCCTCATTTCCCTTGGGATTAAGGTGAGACCCACTCTTACCTGTGCTAAAATATTAATTAGTTGTTTAATGCATTACTTAATTTATAATATAGACTTGAACAGGTGATTTCTAATAAGAAGTCCAAAAGAATGACTCTAATAATTGGAATTTTGAGAAATGTGGAAGGCTGGTCCGTGGAACATATTTTTGGTCTGAGATATCTTTCCTGCAAATCACACTACATTAAGTCCAATCTCTTCCTTCCCAATACATACGCATAATTTTTTCACCATCTGAAAAAGGTAATAAACCCTCTCTGACATTTCTAATTTACACATAGAATCTCAAATTCAACTAAGCAGTGGTTCCCAATCTGAATCTTTTAGGGTGGGTTGTGAGCATTTGCATTTTCAAATGATTCCTCCAGAAGATATTGGTGTGCACCCTTACTTAAGAACCACAGAAATACAGAAATAAGGGCATTTTGTTCCATCAGAGGGCAGCAAGACCAGGCCTGCTGCTACCTCTGCTCACAATGTTCCTGAAACACAGTTTCTCAATTCATGCCAGATTGTGGATTACCCTGGAAAGAATGCAACATTGAGATCCATGATCTGTTCATTCACGCTCTATCCCTCACTGCCTCCTGCCACCCTGCATATCTAGTATTAGCAGTTATTTGATCAGTTACAGGGTGATATGGTTTGGGTGTGTCTCCACCCAAATCTCAACTTGAGTTGTATCTTCCAGAATTCCTACATGTTGTGGGAGGGACCCAGGGGGAGGTAATTGAATCATGGGGGCCGGTTTCTCCCATGCTATTCTTGTGATAAGGAATAAGTCTCACGAGATCTGATGGATTTATCAGGGATTTTCGCTTTGGCTTCTTCCTCATTTCTCTGTCACCACCATGTAAGAAGTGCCTTTAGCCTCCCGCCATGATTCTGAGGCCTCCCCAGAATCATGTGGAACTGTAAATATAAGTCCAATTAAACCTCTTTTTCTTCCCAGTCTCGGGTATGTCTGAATCAGCAGCATGAAAACAGACTACTATTACAGTAAATTGGTACCAGTAGAGTGGGGCATTGCTGAAAAGATACCTGAAAATGTGGAAGTGACTTTGGAACTGGGTAATAGGCAGAGGTTGGAACAGTTTGGAGGGCTCAGAAGAAGACAGGAAAATGTGGGAAAGTTTGGAACTTGCTGAAAAGT
>NW_026652282.1:87884527-87904884 GCF_009828535.3 Hylobates moloch | reverse complement strand
GGAACTTGTTGGGAACTGGAGTAAAGGTGACTCTTGTTACATTTTAGCAAAGAAACTGGTGGCATTTTGCCCCTGCCCTAGAGATTTGTGGAACTTTGAACTTGAGAGAGATGATTTAGGGTATCTGACCAAAGAAACTTCTAAGCAGCAAAGCATTCAAAAGGTGACTTGGGTGCTGTTAAAAACATTCCATTTTAAAAGGGAAACAGAGCATAAAAGTTTGGAAATTTTGCAGTCTGATGATGCAGTAGAGAAGAAAAACCCATTTTTTGAGGAGAAATTCAAGCCGGATGCAGATTTGCATAAGTAACAAGGAGCCAAATGCTAATCACCAAGACAATGGGGCCCCTCCCATCACAGGCCTGGAGGCCCAGGAGGAAAAAGTGGTTTTGTGGGCTGGGCCCAAGGTCCCCGTGCTGTGTGCAGCCTAGAGACTTGGTGTCCTGTGTCCCAGCTGCTCCAGCTATGGCTTAAAGGGGCCAATGTAGAGCTCAGGCTGTGGGGTGAGCTTCAGAGGGTGCAAGCCCCAAGCCTTTGCATCTTCCACATGGTGTTGAGCCTGCAGGTGCACTGAAGTCAAGAATTGAGGTTTGGGAACCTCCACCTAGATTTCAGAAGATGTATGGAAACGCCTGGATCACCAGGCAAAAGTTTGCTGCACGGATGGGGCCCTCATGGAGAACCTCTGCTAGGGCAGTGCAGAAGGGAAATGTGGGGTTGGAGCCCCCACACAGAGCCCCTACTGGGGCATCACCTAGTGGAGCTATGAGAAGAGGGCCACCATCCTCCAGACCCCAGAATTGTAAATCCACTGACTGCTTGAACCGTGCATCTGGAAAAGTTGCAGACACTCAATGCCAGCCTGTGAAAGCAGCCAGGAGGGAATAAATATGTACCCTGCAAAGTCACAGGGGCAGAGCTGCTCAAGACCATGGGAACCCACATTTTGCATCATGTGACCTGAATATGAGATCTGTAGTCAAAGGAGATCATTCTGGAGCTTTAAAATTGACTGGCCCGCTGGATTTTGAACTTGCATGGGTCCTGTAACCCCTGTGTTTTGGCCAATTTCTCCCATTTGCAACAAGTGTATTTACACAATTCTGGTACCCTCCTTGTATCTAGAAAGTAATTAACTTGCTTTTGATTTTACAGGCTCATAGGTGGAAGGGACTTGCCTTGTCTCAGATGAGACTTTAGACTGTGGACTTTTGGGTTAATACGGGACTGTGGACTTTGGGTTAATGCAGGACTGTGGACTTTTGGGTTAATGCGGGACTGTGGACTTTTGGGTTAATGCGGGACTGTTGCGAAGGCATGATTGGTTTTATAATGTGAGGACATGAGATTTGGAGGGGCCAGGGGCGGTATGATATGGTTTGGCTGTCTCTCCACCCAAATATCAACTTGAATTGTATCTCCCAGAATTCCCATATGTTGTGGAAAGGACCCAGGGGAAGGTAATTGAATCATGGGGGCCAGTCTTTCCCATGCTATTCTCATGATAGTGAATAAGTCTCATGAGAGCTGATGGGTTTATCCAGGTTTCTGCTCTTGCTTCTTCCTCGTTTTCTCTTGCCACCACCATGCAAGAAGTGCCTTTCACCTCCCACCATGATTTTGATGCCTCCCCAGCCATGCAGAACTGTAAGTCCAGTTAAACCACCTTTTCTTCCCAATCTCGGGTGTGTCTTTATCAGCAGCATGAAAACAGACTAATACACGGGGCCGCATAAGGCACAATACAGAGAGATATTTTAAGGTAAGGCAGGCAGGCTAAGCTTTCATTCGATTCAGTGCTTTCAAATGTTCATCACCATCTAATATACCAGGGACAAATTAACAAAATTTTACATAATAATTAAAATCATATGAAGATAAGAATGGTGGAAACAGATTCTGGAAAATCAACTAATAAATCATTAACATATCTCCAGATTCTGTCCAAAAGTATTGAAAAGATTCCTATCAGTCACAGTTGTTAACCACACTGAAATTGTCAGAATCTAAAGAAAGAATGAGGAGGTGAGATGTAAAATTAAAATGAAATAAGAAAAAGAGATGTGAAATGGGGCTGATGTGAACTGAACATAGAGGGTTCATTTTAGAGGCTGCAGTAACTTAAGGCTGATTTACGGGATATTTTTCTCCCTGTATTTTGATGAACATCAATAAGCCTCCTTAACTTAAATTGAATAATATCATTTACTCATAGCTGTCACTCATAAGATTCTGTAGGTACATCTGAATCATCTCTGATTTGAAAAATATTATAGTTTCACTGTTATAATAAGAATAGCTATTACTATCAATCACAATTACCACCATTTTAATTATTCACAATCTTATGTAAGAGGGAAAAGTAATGAGATATTTCACCTTCAGATTCCTAGAAAGAAGTAAGATACTTAGAGGATGACTACCTGGAAATTAGAGTATTAGGTAATATCTGGAAAACCTTGAGTTAGTGGGAGTGAGTTAGGGAAGGAGAAGGACATGGTATTTCTATAGCAAAGGGACGCTCTACATCTTTAGTTATTTGACCTAAAGGAAGTCACTTACCCTCTCAGGGCTTGAGTTTTGTTATCTATAAATAACGGATTGACCTATGACTTGAATGGAGTCCTATCAGCTCTGTCCTGTGGTAAAGTTTGATTCTTTCTCATCTGCCTCAGCTTCAGAGTAGTGAATATTAAGATAAACTTTGTATTAAAGATATTCATCTGCCAATTTGTCAACTTGCAATGCCAATAACATTTTAATACTGGTCTCCATATTGATAAAAAAGTTTTGCCTGTTTTTTCATGGGATGATAAGAGATACATTGCATAATGTGTTTTATTGTCCCCATTATTTTTGTGAAACTGTGGCTTAGAGAAGTTAGGCAACTCACTCCCTGGTCGCTCACCTCATGGAGCCATGAGTTAAAGTCAGATCTATGTGATGCCAAAGCACATGCTCCCATTGTGGCATGTCAGGGGACTAGTATGACATAATTATAGAAAGATGGAAGCTGCATACTCTACACTTGTGAAAATAAGTCTCTACATGAATTTTTAGCTAATGACCTAGAATGTATTCCATGAACCTAAACTGATACCTTCCTGGTCAGGGCTCTTGTCAAAGCGATTAGTCTTTTAAATGCTTCAACTGTCTAGCTTTTTTGAGAGAAGAACTTTCCCTTTTGAAATTGTGTAGCACAATATCAATAGCATGTCTAATTTATTCCTGTTCTGGTTGGTTCCAAAACCTATATTGTGCACTGGGCACGCTGCTGTTGAAATATTTTACATAAAACTGATTCTGTAATAAAAAGCTAGCTACAAGAAAATTTAATTGAATCTTTCTTAAATATTTACTATTCAGAACAGGCACTTCATGAATTGCTAATTATTTTTTCAAGTAGTTTCTAATATTCCCCATATAATGTGCCATGTAATTTGGCTTTGTCAAATGACCGAAAATATAATTCATTAATTCTCTCTGTTTTCATTAGAAAGTCTCTTTGACACAGACTGGAGGAAAACAATAATGGTACTGGAACTGGGAGAGTTGTAGACACTGGATCCTCATTATAAATGTTCCTTGGGGGCTTGGTGGAACTACCTTCCAGTTCCTCACTGATTTGAGTATATCATATACAAATGTACTGCTTTTTTTAAACTTAACAATTCTCCTGTAGTTTCATATGGCACAGTTAAAAGTGAGGGCTTTACAGGCCAGGGATATCTCATTACAGACCTGGCTCAGACATTTACTGCATGACTTTAGACAAGTTATTTAACTTCACTATGCCTCAGTTACATATACAAAATGAGAATAACATTTATAAAAACTACCTCATGGGATTCCTATGAGGATCAAATGACTTAATGCCTATAAAGCATATAGAATAGTATCTGGTATACAATAAGCTCTTAATTAAAGGTATCTTGAATTGTAAATGGCTAGAATCTAAGACTTATTTATTTTGTATCTATACATTACAGCAAATAGTCTCCCCCACTTTTTAATGAGAAACTAATTTTCCTGAAGAACTAGAAAGAGAGTTGATGATGGTAGAAGGTACAGCAAATGAAGTTCCCGAGGGCTGAGAGATGGTGACACTGTTTCTGGCTCTATCTCTCTCGCCACTAAGACTCTTAGCAAATTCAGAGAGGACATAACTAACAATGTTACATCATCTGGAGATCTACAGTGTATTGCTGCCTCTTTTGTAATCTTTTTAGGATCTACAGAAGTGTTATTCCTTTGCAGATTGTTATTTATCCTCAAGGAACATTGTTTACAAAATGGAAAAAAACCCAGTATATTCTCTGGGCTATATTGACGGAATTAAGAGCAGTGTGATGTGACAGTTGATTTTAAGCAGTTCTGCCGGCAGTCTGCCTCAATTCCACTCCACACACTGACCATTCATGTCCTACATATCCTTCATTAAGGTAAATTTCCCAGTACTACAGATAAAATGAGTAATTTAACTTAAAAATCACAGAGATGGACCGCGTGCAATGGGGCTCTAAATGACACAAACGGTCTTTCTGTGAGAAATCATAGCCTGGCCTGTGAAACAGAAGAACATAAGGTCTTTCACCAAAAAAATTAACATCATTGATTGATATTGATTGCAATAACACTAGGGGCTTGGGCCTATATTAGGTATAATAAAACCGGAGAGTGACTAATCAGTTCAAGTCACCAGCCCTGAGCCCTTTCCCTTATGGAGTAGGAAAAAATAAACCCAGAGTGACCTTGATTCTCTTCTACAGCCTAGGGGACTGAGCAGGCAAATGCTCTCCTTGGCATGTCAAGGAGAAAACTCTTCTTTTTTTCTTGACCCAGCCACTCAATGAGGAGAGAATTACTCACCTGGAGTCAATGATCCCTACAGCTGCCAGCAAAGCAGCATTCCTATGAAGCTCTGAAAGCACTACAAAACATTTGCCAGAAGAAGCAGGGAGGAGTAGCAGCTGTTCTGGGACCAGAAGACCACCGCCTCTCCACCCTTTGGCAGCTTCTTAGATAGGCTGATCTGGGATTCTCTGCCACACCACAGCAGGTGGGAGAGTCAGTTTCTTTCTTGTTTCTTAACATGACGTTGTCAGGTGGCAAATCTGTGATGGGGGTAAAGTTGGTTCTGAGTAAGGTTGGCAAATAAAGTACAGAACACGCCCATTTACATTTGAATTTCAAGTAAACTTTTTTTAGTATAACTATATGCTGTTGGGACATACTTACATTAAAAATGTATTTGTTCTTCATCAAAATCAGATTTAACTTGGCATCCTGTATTTTTATTTGCCAAATCTGGCAACCCTAGTTCTAAGGTCTCTTGTATCCTATTTCTCTCTTTCCCCACTTACCAGGCTCTATTCCTTCACCCCTCTATCTGGTCCTCAGGGCCCTGGAATATAAGATTTGAATAAGGAAAACCACAAAATATAGAATTAACCAACAAAGTTTGATTCAGCACAGTGCTACTGCAGGGAATATAAAAGAAACAATGAATATTATCTAGTCCCTGCCCTCATAGCTTTTTTTAGAACGAAAAAATTTGATTGAGGCTAAGTAAAATTGCTCAGGTCCACATCTCATTCTGCATGTTTCAATGCAAATAGAGGGCAAGTGGCATCATTAGAAACTCAAATGGCTTTTGCTTCCATATAAACCTAGAGACACATCCTCAGGCACTAAATCTCTGTTACTGTAACTCAATTCACAATACAATTCACCAATTGTAATTTTCTACCAAGTGCATAATGATATATAAAATGCAAGTAAATGGCAAGATGATTCACAACACCAACAGAACTCAAAAGATATGAGCACTTACAATGGAGCTGGGAGCACATTACTATATACACCAGCTGCTGAGAGGCAGATACTTTGCCTATTTAAAAATTATAAATTCTCCTGTTTTGTGGAGTGAGGAAGGCTTTACAGCTCAGCCTCAATGGAATTATGAAAATAGCTACTTTGCTATTTATTTCTTTAAACAAATTATCTTGTATACATTAACCAGCCATATGGATTTCTGTAAACCCTCTCCTGATGCAACTCACCTATCACTCATACCACTGCCAGATTCATAAAAGGAGAGGAAATGGGGGAAGGTTTATCTGGAACATTCTGGCCTCATTCCTAGGTATCCCATCTGAAGGGCCTCAGAGAGGTAGGTTGACAGTGAGTTATACTTCACTAATCTCCCTCCCTTGAATCCAGACATTCAGATCTGCCTGAGAAGTCCCGAAAAGCATTTGGATGTAATGTAAAAGATTCATTTTCCATTTTAGTAAGGCTATGTGTTCCAGATTCCAACAAACATTTTGGTAATTTTCATCAAATAACCAACTAATTCTGTCTGTATATTTTGGGGTGGGGGCAGTAGTGGTGGTGGTGAAGAAATCAGTCAAACCAATTTTCACATTGCACTGGCTGGGATATACACAGACTCTGCTCCCTACCAGTATCATCTCTCTACTTCACACTTCTTTTAAATTAGTGGGCACCTTCCTACTCATGTATGTTCCTCCTTGCTCTTAGTGCAGTAGAGGGGAATATACCACTAACTCTTATAGAGTATAATATGTTGTTAAGTATGAAAGGGCATAAATCAAGCATATACATATGGTGACCAACTGTTCAGACTGGCAGTGGTTTCCTAGGACATGGGACTGAAAAAGCACCCACACACACAGACACACACACACACACACACACACACACACACACACACAGAGTGCAGGACCTGCAAAATAAACATTACTAAAGCTTTTAGAGTTTAACATTTCAAGCCATTTAATTTTTTTTTGAAATCTACTAAAATGTAAGGTAGTTAAAAAAAACCATTACAGCAACTGGGAATTATAGGTAGAAGGCCACAAGAAGCAAGGGCATTTGTAGGCTCTTATTTATATGTGTTTTTCTTTCTAACAGCTGCCAATCCTCCAAGTCAGGAAATATTTACACATGTTCTAGACATCTTCCTGATGGTATGAGACTCTCTTGAAGCCATCCTTATACTTGGCCATGCCAATAACACTACAGCAAACTACAGTACCCAGAGAAAAAATATACTCTTTCAAGCTTCCTAAATGACTCATTCAGCAGAAAGTAATAAAAAAGTAAGGCTAATATTTCCATCCTTTGGAAATATTTATCTCTACACAGTGCCACCTTTTTATAGTCAGAATAGAAAGTTACTTAGGTGGTATAATTTTGAAAGGCCAACCTGTCTCCAGCATTGGCTTAACAGGGTGTCATTACTCAGTCCTTTCCATCAAGGCACATCTGCAGAGAGCCCTGTAAAAATAGTCATTCAGGAGGGGGGATCACTTTTGCACATACCTTTTTAGTTCCAGAAGAAATTGTGTCAAGTACCCATATGTATAAGGTATTGTGCTAGTCCCAAAGAGATTACAAAGGTGATTAAGATAGATTTTTTGGACACAGCCAATGTTTCTCATAACATCTACTTGTAGAATGATAATACCACTAATAAAAGGAGTATATGAGTGTGGGCAACAGAAAATACACAAAACAGTCTGCATTGAAATTTCTGCTTGCCATTTATCCCTTATGCCCTGCTGCCTAATACATACAATGCACTTTACTAGGTATTCTAAGAGTAGATTTGAAATGAAACAGTCCAGGTTCCTGCCCTTAAAGAAATTCATGAACTAAAGACTAACGAATTCTTAGGCATCCACCCCAAGCTTTGTAACTGGTTTTCTACTGTCATTGCAACACTTTGTTTTGTGGAAAGGTGGGAGGAATTCAGCTGCTTGCAAAATTCTTGTAGAGGTTAACCACCAGGAAAGTCTTAAAGCTGTAATTTCTGTTCAAACCTGCATGCTCATCTGATGAGAACAATATAAGAACAATTTTACTTAAATAGCACACCTTGTATTTACCTCCTCACCTGCAAACCCCTACTGTTTCCATACACCTGCTTAACTCTCTGCCTCTGCCACCCTCTAACCTTCCAAGCTATAGCCACTTAGACCTACATGTAATTTATTCAGCCCAGACTCTGGGATCTCTGTTCTCAGGCAGGGAACAAATGAGGGTCCCCCTAAGTTTAACATATTTTAATATTCACTAATGTTTTCAGAAATACATTCATTAGAA
Source organism: Hylobates moloch (assembly GCF_009828535.3). Lineage (NCBI taxonomy): Eukaryota > Metazoa > Chordata > Mammalia > Primates > Hylobatidae > Hylobates > Hylobates moloch. Next base: position 87,896,754 of record NW_026652282.1, on the reverse strand, counting down.
AATACACAAATTGTTTTTTAATGTGTTGATTTTTAAAATTTCTACCAATCAGAAACCAATCATCTACAAGGGAAGCACTAACTTTCAATGATCTTTTGTTGTTTCCCTCTTTTCCAGGGCTCCCAGTAGAAGCAATAAAACAGGAAAAACACCCTTGCCTCAGAGATAGGCCCCTGCCCACAAGAAGAGAGTGAAGAGGTTGACAGTAAGTACTTCTCTACCTTCTCATGGCTTCCAGGAGTCTGAGTAGAAATTTAGTCCTGAGCTTTGAGTATCCTGTAAAGACTATCTGCTTGTCCACATCCATTTCTGAAATCTATTACATTCCAGAAAAAGACCCTAAGACTAGACTGTCTTAGTGCCCATCATGAAGGAAACAAATATGTTGGAGGGACACATCACTAATGATCTTCATTACCGACCTCAGCTCATCAGTTTCTTGTAAATTTTTGCACTTGGGCAGATTGTTTTTTCAATTGGCTAATCTAATTGAATGTTTTTTGACTTTGGTTTATATCTGTTGAGCTGAATATACTATATTATGATTAAGATACAGACCTGGGGCCAAGCAAATTTTGGTTTAAATCCTGATTTTGCAAGGCAATATCTTAGCTTTGTGAACCTATTCAGTAACTCAGGTTCTTGAATCCTGTTTCCTCGTTTGTGAGATGGTAGGATGATGAAAACAATGGTAGCTACCTCATAATGCTCTTATGAGCTGTAAGCACTCAGTAAATGTTATCCATTTTTAGAACATTGAGGTCACTATCTCTAAAGTGACTAATATTTAAATCTTCATCTTTTTCTCACCCAGTTCAAACACTCAATAATTTTATTTATTTTATTTTTTTTTCTCAGAGTCAAGAAAAGCTGTCTTTCTCTGAAGACTCTTAGACTTCTCCTTTTAGATCATGGTGGTATTTTTGTTTTGTTTTGTTTTCTCTTCAGAGTTAATGATTTATACAAAATGTTACTGGCAGTGCTTAGAATATAATCAATCTTCTTTCCCTCAGGGGACCCTGAACGATCTAACCTTCTTTCCCTAGTCATAAAGGGACTCTGCCTAAGAAGGACAAACCCAAAAGGAGCTTTCTTAGTTTTCTAACACAAATTACACATAAACTACCATCATATCATAATTTCTCCAATTGAAATGACACAAAATTCACACTTCATTTTCCCTCTCTTTATGCTCTGGTAGAGGAGGAATTTATTACAACCTGGGTGTAGGTGAGCAGGAAAAAATAAAACTGCACTATAAAGATCTGTTTATGTCTTTTTATATTCTTTGATATTTTAATTTAGTCTTACTGATAAGTTTCTTTTTAGGAGCCTGCCTTCAGAGTAGCCTCAGCACCATAAAATTGTGAAGAGCTTCCATTTTTCTTTTGACACCCTCAGAGAGCTACAGCAGCACATTAATCTCCAAGTGCGATTTTGGCACCACCCACACAACTACCTTAGACACAGATGCACAAGTATGGTAGAATTTTGGAAGTCCTAAAATCAAGTTAGGACTATTCTTATTTCAAGAGTAACAACTGTTGAAGTGCTATTTTCCAAAGAGTGTTTCATGAAATGTGATGAGGACCTAGTTAACCAGTTTTTAGTGGTCAACTACTAGACGATAAACTAAAGCAAGAACTCTTAATACTTCAACCACCTTAACAGAATTTACTCTGAAAATCTGACCATAATTATATAACTCTCTCTATATATATATAGATAGATATATATACACACACACACATACATACATACGTATATATGCAAAAGCAAAATAAAACAAAATTTGCTTTTTGATACATTAAAGAGTACATTATTACTTCTAACACTGCCCAGCCCACCCTCATCACTCTATAAAGTGGTTTATAAAATATTGTACAGATAAATTTTCCTAGGACTAATATATTAAAAATAGTATTAAATATATAAGCTTAGCAGCACTTAGGCAATTTTGTATGCCTATTTTTAAGTAACTGCACTGTTTCCCCATGGAGATTTATACTTACATTTCATAAAGATTTTCACAATTGGGATGTTTTTATCTGGTAAAGCCACCATGCTATAAGGAATTTATTAGTTTTGGCTTTTGTTTAGAAATGTGTATTTGTCTCCAAATATTTAAATTTATTTTTCCTGCTCCTGGAACAACTTTATAACAATCAACTGGATTAAGCATCTGCAGAAATGACATAATATATTTTGTGTTACCCCAATACACCAAATACATAATTTGAATTACTTCCCTATATATAACTGTGAACATATTAAGCAGATTAGAGTAGTTGTGAAAAATAATTATGACCTCTTGGGAGCAAAAATCCCATGACATTTACTTTCCCCTTTCATACCTGTCAGCTACCAACTGCTTCATCCTCCCTCAAGATTTATTGGGAAACAAAAGAAAATTTTGGTATAACATATTAAGAAAAAGTCAAGCCTGCAACTCAGAGGCCTGGATTCTATTCCACAGTTGGAGAGTTGTCACGGCCAAGATAGAAATATTCCATTTTTCTCCAAGGCCTGTAAGCCTCAGCAATTTCCACTAATTTGGTCCCCTGAGTCTCAATTTATTTAGCCTATGCTGTTTTTTTCACCCCCATTGCAAATATTCAACCTGTTTTCTTATTGAGGAGAAACTTGTTCTTGGAGTTTCATTCTTTAGAAGCTTCATGAGACTTTCTACATCCAGGAACAAAAACAAAAAAAACTATGTCCCAATTTCCTTTTTTCATTTTTTCCAATCTCTCTCATTCCTTTCCATTACCCATCACTCCCTCTTCAAATAAAGTGGCCACGGTCATACAGAAAATACTTCCTTCCTTATCTCTACTAAAACTAACTTAATAAAAATGACCGCTCCTAAAAAATGTATTCTGATCATTCTAACTAGCACCTAGTATGTAACATGGTACTTGGGACATAGTGTGCATTCAATAAATGTATTTTTTAAATTTTTATTACAGAATGATTTACTCATTCAAAACAATGTTATTTAATAAGTAAATTTAATGTTTTCTATGCTAGAGCAGCTTGAGAGTTCCTTAAGAAAGACCAATCCCTACCTTTGAGGCACATTATCACAATGTCACAGGATGAAGGTGGAACCAAGACATAGCTCTGGACTTGTGGCACTGTACTATGAAGACACAATAGCCTAGTATGCCTGTGGCCTCAATTCAGCTTCAGCTTCAGCTCCTGCTTCAGAAACTTGCAATGTATAATGAAATGCATAGTGCTATGTGCTTTAAGGGTGCTCAAGCATTATTATTTGTTGGCTGACTTAATTAAGCTATATTTGCAAAATGGCAAGGATGTGAGGAAACTTTCCTACCTAAAAATAAAGCATTCACAGTGGTAGACATTTGGTAGGCAAATAAACAGTATAATTTCAGCCTGAAAGGAAAAATACTCAAACCCCCATCCAATAGGCCTAGTGGCTAGGCAACCCAAATGTCAGCACTGTGTTTCTGAAATGTAATTTAAAATATCATAAGTTGTATGTCATCAACTTTGAGGACAATATTCCTTTCCTTCCTTTCCATTCCCATTCCCTGCACCAACTTCAAATCCAGAAAATATAACTAATAAACATAAATCTCACCTGTCTGGTGAGGTTTGCAAGTAAAAGCAATGTGTCAGGCGGTGATTTATAAAACCAAATTTAAGGGTGATGCATTGTTTTGAAACGAAATTTCCATATTTAATGGTATACTTTCAGAGTGCAAACAACTCAGGAATTTGCTCCTGACTGTGACCTTCATATACCTCACTTAATCTACTGACCACCAAGAGACAGATGACTCCTGTGATCTCTTTCAAGGATGGATGCTTACGTATGGCCATGGTCTGTTTTTAGGTGTTAGAACAATAAGAAACTTGGGGTGGTCCCTTTCTTCCACCAGCATTTAACTGAGTTTCAACTAGGCATCAGGATACATGGCAATTAGGCTCTATGCCCAACTGTAGAAGTTTACTCTATTTCAGGTGAATTTTTCCTTTGCTTGAAATGGTTGCCTTGAATCCTTTCCCATTCCTTTTTCTGTCCTCACCACCTGCAAATGGTAACGTAGGAGTAGGTGATTGATATTAGGAGTGTAGTCAAGACCTCATGAAGGGCCAAGGCAAACTCATTCATTCTGGATATCCAATTCATTGTCTCACCTCACTAGTATTACGCTTAACAAAATGGTGTTAGATAACATATAACATATAATGAAGCATTCCTACCTTCCCAATATAGCAGCTACCCAGTTTTACATTCACATTGAGTGTCTTATTAGTTACTGAGCTAAAAATCAGGTCTCACTATCAGGTGGTGAAACAGAAGAAAGAATAGAAAAACACGTTAAAAATAATTTTATTTGGTAAAAAGTGAAACTACTCCAGCTAATAGCCAATAATCAACTTCTACTGTGTAAGGTGGAGAAGCAACAACAGGATTACTATAATTGTGCTGATGACAGTAAGAATAAGAATAGGTTACATTTTACTGAGTGCCAGGCACTGTGCTAGGTGCAATATCTCAGAGCCAGAAGAAAGCCTGGAGATTATTGAGTCTAATACATTTGTTTTATTGTTGAAGAAATGGGCCCAGAAAGTCAAGAGACACGTTTACTGTCAGTTACTGGGAGAGTCAGGTTGCCACCTCCAACTTTGCCACCCTAGAGGTCTTGGTCTCTTTCTTAATACTATGGTCTTTCTGTGTCTATTGCTCTTGGGGAAATTACTTTTTTTTAATAGTACCATTAAAAATGAGTTCCAACCTATTTTCTTTTTTCCAATATGGCCTCACATGGTCAAATACTAAACATTCCTCCAATTAAAATGACGACCCATAAACTATGAGACTAGCAGTTAAAGGTGAGGAGAAAACTATGTTCTCTAACTCTACTGGGGCAAAAAAAGGGAAGACCAGTACTTTCTCTCCTAAAAAGAGAGAAAAATAGAACCCACAATTTCAAGTGAGGTTTGAACTGGCAGGGGGTGGGAGAGGGTGAGAGGATAGGCATCTAATTAGAGGAAAAAGAAGGAAAGGAAGAGGATTACAATAGTAGTGTGAAACTCAGCCTTCATTTCAATGTGCACAGACTTCAGCAGACAGCTGGAAACCTGCCAGGGAACGAGGCCTTGGAAACAAGCTGGAAGACATTGGAGAGACTTTAACCAAAACAAACTCCAGCAGGGGATGTGGTTGGCAGCACTGAAAAAGCAAAGGACTCTATGAGTCACTCTGACATTAATTTTGAATGGTATCATGCTTCTATTTTGCAGTACAGGTTATTTATGCAACATTTGGTACTGTCTAATACACACATATATATAAAATATGTAAAATATACACACAGATATATATGTTCTGTACTTAAATATTATATTACAGACATTAGAAAAGAAAAAATCCAATATCTCACTATTTTAATCGTTAATTCACCATTTTTTATCTGCATATTTTAACATAGCTGTAATCGGGGCGCAAATATAATAAGGAATATTTTACTTAAGATCTTAAGCATAGTTCTATGCTGCTAGATAACTTCATAAATATTGCTTTATAGGACAATGATATATTAACTGGTTAAAAAGTAATTTATTTCCATCTTTTTAAACTGTTGTAATTGAACTTTTAAAAAATAATAGCAACAATATTGATGGCAATAACTGCCGTTTAACAGGTATTTACCATATTCCAAATATTATAAATGTGTATATATATGTATATTGTTTTGATATTTTATAGCACCTCCCAAGGTAGGTATTATTAGTCCCATTTTATAAATAAGGAAACTTAAACTTAGGTTAAGTGACTTGCTCAAGGTTATAGCTAGTTAATGGCTAAGTAAGCACTGAAAAGCATGCCCTTTTTTCGCCACAATATGCTACTTTTCTTCTGCAATGTATATCTACATGTTTTTCTATGTCTGGGATGCTTATCATATATTTCCAAAAGAATTATTGGTGTAAAGAGGATAAACATTTTTAAAGTGTTTATTTACATACTCCCAGATTGTTTTCCATGAGGGTATTGTCAGTGGATAGCACCACCATCCCAAATATTTTTATAGTAATTAGAGGTAGAAAAAAAGAGGTAAAGTCAATGAGTGACAGACGGAAATCATTCTGGTGTAAATAAAGTTTCTGTAAGCATCTATCTTCTGTAACAAAGAAGTTTGTACTTGGAAGATCTGATGTTAGAAATTGTTCTCTATCTCTGGATCTGAGTAGGTACACAGAAAGTTCTTAGGATTTATAAATGTGTACAGGAGGATCTAGCATATGGTAGATTCTTCATGAAGAGTCAGTTAAAAGGAATTAACATGGACTTTTTGCTTTTGATGAAGAAGTGAAAGTTGGAAAGTGTGCCACATCCACCCTAACAACAAGAATAAGCTGAATAATCTAGGTAATCATAACTTTTCTTCAATCTAGAGAGAAGTCTCAAGGAAACCAACTAGCCTGAGGTCTGGAGAAAGACAAGCACCTGCAAAAAAAGATGGGACATGAGCACTAGCTCACCTGTGGCTGTAGAGGGAAGACAAGGTCACAACAGAAGCAGGTATAAAGAATTCAACTAAATTTTTCTTTGTTTTTTAATTTTTGTGGGCACATAATAGGTGTATATATTTATGAGGTGCATGAGATATTTTGGTTACAAGCATGCAAATTTTTAGTGAATTACTAAAGAGCAAATGTGGGTTAGCATGAGAGTATAGAACCCTTGGAAGCCATGGACACAGGATAAATTTATACAAACATGCAGGTTTATGGTACAGATCTGATGGAGATGAGAAGCCACTGCAGTGGGAAAGGTAGGAAACCAGGTCCAGTTCCTTTCCCTTTCACGAATAAAAGTCTTAAGCCCTAGGGGAAAGGCAGCAAAGTGTATTCTCCCCAGGGTAAAGATGAAGACCTACTACAGCTGGGGAAAGGTAAAAAAAAAAAAAAGTCCTCCAGTTCTGGGGGAAGGGCAAGAATTAGTTGTGGGCCCAAACACTTAGAAGTATCCTACCACTAGAAGAGGGAAAGGATAACTAAGAAAGTCTCACTCCTGTGACACAGAGGCCCAGGATCTTACAAGACTGAGGTCGAAGCAGAAAAACAGCATTTCTACCTGCCCACAGCACTAGGCCAATGAGCACTTAAGAAGAAGCAATAGCAGTATACCATTAGGGGAGGGCAACAGCATGCAGCGAGAACCTCTTTGAAGCACAGATACACAGGGAAGATGGAAAGTTGAGAAAAGAACAGGGATATTAAGAAAAACTCTCCAGAAGACCAACCCCCACATATGCACAAGGTATTAGAGGAATCTGAAACTGGTAGTGAACTGAGAGTAAATATATCAACAACATAATTCAAATGTAGTTTATCTTCTTATTAGATTGAGTGAATGCCCATATAAACAACCTAGCTGAAAAAGTGTGCCCATGTCAAGAAATAAATACTATTTACTTTAATTTCTACTGTTCTACATACTATGTCATTTAAACAAAAATTGTGAAATAAAGCAAAATAAAAAACATTCTCAAGAGACAAAGCAATCAACATAACCAGCCTCAGAGATGACTTAGATGTTGAATCCATCAGACAGAGAATTTAACATAACTATGATTAATGCATGAAATGCTTTAGTGAAAAATATGAAAAACATGAATAGACAAATAGGGGATTTCAGTACACATGTTAACTATTAAAGAGTCAGGTAGAAAAGCTAGAAATGAAAAACAGTAATATAGTTGAAGAATGTCCTTGACAGTCTCATAAGTAGACTTGAAACAGCTGAGAAAGGAATCAGTGAAAGTGAAGATAGAAAAACAAATTGATCAAAACTGAAACGCAAAGAGAAAAAAAAGAATGAAACACACACAAACACACTCCAAAACAGAGCATTTAAGAACTGAGGGATAATATCAAAAGGCCTAACACATATGAAATTGGATTTCCAAAAGAAGAAGAAAGCAAATAGAGTAGAAAAAATATTTGAAAAGATAAAGGCCAAAAATTTCTCCCAAATAATGGAATATGTCAAACCACATGTCCAGGAAGCTAAGAGAACCCCAAAGATCTCTAACCATTATCTCAGATAAATATCCTTTCAACACACACACACACACACACACACACACCTCCAGACATTTCATATTTAAACGGCTGAAAAACAAAGACAAAGAGAAAAATCTTAAAGGAAGCCAGAGACAAAATATAAAGGAGCAAAGGTAAGAATTACAGCAGACTTCAGAAACTATGCAAGTCTGAAGACAAATTGGCATGTTTAAACTGCTGAGAGAAAGAAAAAAATAATAACTCTCAATCCACAATTTTATACACAGTGTGAATATCTTTCAAAAATGAAGGAGAAATTAAGACTTTTCACACAAAAGCAGATAATTCATTATCCAGAAACCTTGGACTATAAGAAATATTAGAGGAAGTTTTTCAGGCTTAAGTTCTACATCCCAGAGAGAAAGTTGGATCTACCCAAAGAAATGAAGATTCCAGAAATGGTTAAAATGAAGATAAACATAAAAGACTCTTTCTGACTTTTAATTGCTGTAAAAGATAATTGATTAGCTAAATTTTAAAAACAGTAGTAGTGAAAACAGGGAAAAGAGTAAGTATAGGGAAAGTACAGTAGTTTTGTGGGTTTGTAGCATATGTAAAAGCAAAATGCCTGACAGCCATAACCCTAGTACACCAGTTGGGAAACCACACAGTGAAGAGGTAGAATACTCCTTGAATCTAGACAGTGATTAGTTTAAGATGTACATTGAAAATCTTGATTGTGGTGGCAGTTATATGACTGTATGCATTTGTCCAAACTCATAAAGTTGTACACTTAAAAGAGTTAATTTTACCAAATATATATTATATCCCAATAAACTCTGAGTTTTAAAAAAGGATATTCACATGCATAACTTACCTTTTTACCCTCTTACTTTTCTTCTTTTGGTGCCATCACAGTTCATTATCACATGAATGATAATGAGTAGCTATCTTTCTGTGTTGTCTAATTTTAACCTTGCTTCTTACTTTATATGACTCTGAGCTTTTATTTCTCACATCTGGTGCCTCTATACATTTGAATCAGAACAAGTATACACACACACTTACACACACACCCTAAGGAACTAAAATGTGCATAGAGCCACGGAGACTGTAAATGTACCATAAATATTCTGTCTATGTATAAGATGTAGGTATCTATGTATAAGGTGGCAAAACTGACCTAGATCACACAAATATTAAATAATCATTCAGTACAGGATGCAATTGAGGTAGCATAAGCAATATATTTCAGTCTATATCATATCACCCTCTATAGCTTATTGGTTCTGTTAATAGATATGATCAAAATGGTTTGAAAAGATTTGGTCATGAATACTAGCATGCCCTCTGTTCCCTATATTCACCAAGGTTCTTTCTGTTTTTAAGACCTGTCCACATGCTATTTCTACTACTCAGTTTCTATGCTATGGGTGCTTTATTTAGTTTATTATTTTATTATTTTTATTTTTTAAGCGCTAAGGTCTTGCTCTGTCACCCAGACTGGAGGGCAGTGGTGTAAACATAATCCACTGCAGTCTCAAGCACCTGGGCTCAAGTGATCCTTCTGCCTTAGACTCCTGAGTAGCTAAGACTACAGGCGCACACCCACTGCACCTGGCTAACTTTTTCTTTTTAATTTTTTTGTAGAGATAGGGTCTTGTTTTGTTGCCTAGGATCATCTCAACTCTGGCTTCAAGCAATCCTCCTGCCTTCATCTCTCAAAGTATTGGGATTACAGGAGTGAGCCACAGCAGCAGGCCCTATAGGAGCTGTTGTGCAAAGTTTAAAAAGCATCCTCCATTCCTACCTGGGCAGATGAATAAGAAAAGAAGCCCCTCTGGGTAGACGTAGTCCCAAAGTTGCAAGACTTGGCAAGAAAAAAGGCACCCTTTTCTGAACTAGAAAGAAGCCCCTTCCTCTGGGCTTATACCAGGACACCTCTACACAACCTATATGTAGAGGACCTGTGATTAGTCTGCTGTAAGGATCAGCCTAAGGACAGTAATCCGGTTTTTGAGCAACAGGCCTGGGGAAAAAGAGCACTGCAATTATATAGAACATTATACAAGATTGAGAAAATGTTAATTCCCCATATTAGAGAGTAGAAAGGTACCTGATCAGTGTGATACGGCTACAAAAGCACCCCATCCCCAAACACTGTCCATACCTCCACCTAGAATATATTAACATCATCCTCCACAACCACACCTTTTCTTGGTTACCTCATATTTATCCTCCTGATATCAGTTTAATGGTCATCTTCCCTTTCCAGGGAGTGGGAGATCAACACTGACCTTTCAATCTAAATTAAGCCCCCTTGCTTTATGCTTTTATATCACTAAGAATTTCCTTACAGATCTTATATTACAGTTGCAATTACAATCATCCCTCAGTATCTGTGGGGGACTGGTTTCAGGGCCTCCCGTGAACACCAAAATCAGGGCATGCTCAAGTCCCTGATACATAATGGCATAGTAATTTTTTTGCATATAACTTATACATATCCTCCACTATAATTTAAGTGATGACTAGATTACTTATAACATTTAATTCAATGTAAATGCTATATAAATAGTTGTTACACTTTATTGGTTAGGGAATAATGACAGGAACAAAAGTCTGTACATTATGCATTTTTTAAATTTTTGATACAATGTTGGTTGAATCCATGGATGTGGAACCCACAGATACAGAAGTATACAGTTATTTGTGTGTTTACTTATGTAATGCATGGCTCCCCCAACAACCCCCACACATATAACATATACATACTTACATATATTTCTCAACCATAAGCCCCAAAAGAGAAGGGACCTTATCTGCTTTGTTCATCATTTTATTCCCAGAGACTATCACAGCATCTGCACATACTTAGTGTTTAATAAGTAATCACTAAATAAATTCAGATTTTTTCTTGTTAGATTCTTTAGCAAATTTTATCACACATGTGCACACTCAAGTACACAGTATGAAATAGAATGTTATGAAAACATTCCTTTTAATAACATTCAGTTTTCAGTTGAATGTGAGTAATTAGAATGGTATGGATGTATACTATAAGACAAGTGATATCTTATTTGGGTATATCTTATTTGAATTACTTCAATTTTCCATTGGTGACTTTATTTTCTGCTTATTTTTAGATGTTATGTTTGGTTGGTTGGTACACTATAGATTAGCCAATCCATTACTTTTGTGATAATAAACAGTAATTCTTACAGGTGTCACTGGGCTATCTAATTTGATTTATCTCTCAAAGTGAAATGCCATATTTTGGCATTATGTGACTTGCAGTGTCTAACTCACAATCTTTGTTGTCATTAGAAAATGAAGAATGAATAAATAATGTAAGTCAACTTACCAAATAGATTCTGCCATAAGTACCAAGGCCAATGGTTTTATCTAGTGAGAATATTCCAGTTGGATCCTGCAAAAAAGTAAAACAAAAATTGTTAATCTTCTTAGGAAATTAGGCGAGCATTCAACTATCTTTTTTTAAATATATACTTTAAGTTCTAGGGTACATGTGCACAACGTGCAGGTTTGTTACATATGTATACATGTGCCATGTTGGTGTGCTGCACCCATTAACTCGTCATTTACATGAGGTATATCTCCTAATGTTATCCCTCCCCGCTCCCCCAACCCCACAACAGGGCCCGGTGTGTGATGTTCCCCTTCCCGTGTCCAAGTGTTCTCATTGTTCAATTCCCACCTATGAGTGAAAACATGCGGCATTTGGCTTTTTGTCCTTGCAATAGTTTGCTGAGAATGATGGTTTCCAGCTTCATCCATGTCCCTACAAAGGACATGAACTCATCCTTTTTAATGGCTGCATTCAACTATCTTAAGTGGTATTTCCAATCTGCCTTGTTCTGTTAAAATTTACATGGGAAGAACCTAAATGTCATTTACCAAAAGAATAGACATGTCACAATCTCCTTGAACTGACTATATTCATTTATAAAAAAGAATAAGCAGTATGGACATTAAGTAGTCATGTAATTATTTATCATAAAACTGTAAAATGCACACAATTATGTAAGGCTGAGGCATATTAATGATGTAATTAGAAAGATAAAATAGAAATAAGTTCATTTATTTGCAATAGAAGTACTCTTTTAATATTCTTTTTTTTTTTTTTTTTGAGACGGAGTTTCCCTCTTGTTGCCCAGGCT
>NW_026652282.1:87855413-87879652 GCF_009828535.3 Hylobates moloch | reverse complement strand
CATATATTATCATATATATATCTTACCATATATATATATCACCCAAACATATATATGTGTGTGTGTATGTGTATATATATATATAGAGAGAGAGAGAGAGAGAGGGGGGGGGCATACACGCACATCCCTAGGTATTGCTGGTGGGCAAGGTGAATATACATACACACATATATTACAAAGATATATATAAAGACATAAAGCTTTGTACTTCTCTTTTCAGAAAGGAAACACAAACCACAAATCTCTGCACTTTCTTTTTTGTTTTTTCACCTATAGAAAACATTTATTCAATAGAAAATCAGAAAATTACAGTAACTCATTAATTAACAAACATAATGGAATTGATCTATTGTAATTACATTGGCTCTCTTATTTTGTCTCTGATTTTAGTGCATTACGTGAAAAAGTTATATCATTGTATAAAACTGAATGTTTTAATGTTGAAAGTTATATAATTTTCTCACCCTTTCTTGTTTCCCAGCTTTCATTCCTGCTTACTCTTTTAGGTTTAAAAATAATATCTATCTAATAACCAAAATACCAAATAAGCTACCAATTTCTTCAAGTCTCAATTTGTAAAGCAAGTCTATCCTCCCTCAAGGGTCTTTGTCTTGTGGTCATTTAGCTGGCTAGGCCTGCAAAGGACATAATGTGTCAATCTTAAACTAGAGTCATATTTACTTATTCTTCCACATTCTGAATGTTTTTTCTCAGTTTGCAACTCCAAGGTTTCAATCTTCCCTCATTGTCTGGCTGTTGCCAAATTGGTATACTTGGTGTTTACAGATGGCAATTTTCTGACCTCCACATATGTCCTATTGAGGATAATTACTGCAAGGGATACCATCATATGAAGGTTTCTTTACTTGCTTTATCAACTCTACTTTGCATCAAAATGCAAACTTCAACACAACTGATTAAGATGTCTCTTCACCTCTTCATTTGGTTTTATTTCTTCAAAGAGTCAGAAAATAAATCAAATGTAAAGAAACCCCAAATCGCTGAAAAATGCAACTCAGTGACCAAAGCAACAATAACTTTTCCATGTCTAAAAATTTGATAGTAAAGAAAATTCTAAAGGGCATGCTACTGCTCTTCTGCTAGTTTTCTTAGGGTTTGAATCTGGGTGTTTGAGGACAGGGGAGAATTGTGCGTAATTTGCTCAAAGAGTGAAAACTCACACATGAGACAAAATGGCTCATGTATAAAATTTAGAAATTGTTAGAATCTGAGGACTTTATGAGACTTTCATGAAGTCTGTAAAATGAGGCCAAGCATCAATGTCCTGAAGTTTTGTATCTTCTCGCTACTCCCTTTACATTAAAAACCAATCTTATCTTTCTACCCTCACACACCCACTCCACCAACCTCCAGGAAACTAATATTCCACTGAACTACAGTGTAAAGACTGCAGCCTTTCCTCTTATCTCCTGGGCTCCACCAAATTCTTATGTCCCAGGGCCATGACCGGGTCAGGTAGTCTGGGCCATTTCCCCACATTTTTTTTGTGTGTGTGTGTGTGTGTGGAAGTAAAACCTTTTCTTCTTTTTTTCCTTGGGTTTGGAATTCCCTGCCCTATCATTTCTATGAGGTCTTTCCCATTCACCCGTTTAGTCATATTTAGAAGGGAGTTTATTTCAGTTTGCCCACCTGCCTGCATCAGTTTCACATATCTGCCCTAGTTTGCTTTTTTTCTCTTTTCCCAACCATAGGCAGAGAATGTTAGAGGAAGGGTAACATTTTATTCCTTGGTTTTATACTTTTACTTGGGTGCAAATCTAGTCTGAATATGAAAGTTCTGCTTAGAAAGGAAACTACCAATTGAGGCCTCCATATTCCAGAAATCTCATGTATGCACACTGAAAGGAAGAAATTCTGGGTGCATGCAGAATGAGAAAAGATTTAATTTTAAAAAGTTCTGTGACATATTTTATGAAGCAGCATAAATAATCACAACACTAATATCTGTAATTCACGTTTGCATTGATTTTTTTTAAATGGCAGAGAACAATTTGGTAAAATGTTACCCATGTGTACCACCTTACCTCTCCACATACATCATCTAATGTAAAATTATATAGGGAAGGCTTTGGGAATGCCCTATTTTTGAGGGAGGCAGGCTTCTGTCATAATCAAAAACACATTCTTTAAATGCCAAATATGTGTAAAATTAAGTCAATAGACTTTGAATAGTCCTATAACCTTAAGGTTAATATTTAGCTTTTTTCAAAGCAAGCAGGCCACTGCCCTGAACTACAGTTGCCTGGTGATCATTCCAGCGCGGTGCCTGCTTATTCCCTTTCGGAGAATCCAGGGGCCTTTTGCATTCAAGACAGGGTACGAGTGAAATGCCAATCTAAAAAGGGAACTTGAAACACGGATTTGGGTGTAATCCAACATTAGCCAGAAACCAGATGCCAATGAAATAAACTGCGCTGCCAAAATAATAAATCTACTAATTACGACGGCGATAATAGTTTACCAATCAATTGCAACTCTAGAGGAAAGCTGGGCATTCGGGAAAAGAAGAGCTCACAAATGAAAACCACAAGAAAAAGCTAAATCTGGTTGGGTAAGGAACACAATATTAAAAAAAAAAATCGAGTGTGCAGAATTCATTCCTTCCCCAAACGGCGTCGAGTTCTTTCACTCTCACAACACTAAATCAGGAACGCTGCCCTGGCAAGAATAAGGTTTTAGAAAGTGTATTAGAAGATAAGAAAAGTAGGACTCAAACGCCTTAATTTTCTAGTCGCCGTCACCTAAAAGTAAAGGTCACCCCACAAGTAAGCATCTCCCATGGCAAAAGCAGCAGCAAACGACGGGGCGGCGGGTTAACAGGGAGGAGTACTCTCAGGAAGCCACGCGACGTTGCACTTTTTGACCTCTGTTGGAACGAGCGGGCTAGGACAGGTACTGGAGCTCCGCTAGACAAGGCGGGTCACATATTTAAAATGCCCCGCTGTTTAGGGTCCGTAGCACCCCCACTGCCATCTCTTTCTCTGTCTCTCCTTCCCACCGCCCCGTGCCTTTGCCTTTCGTTGGAGTTCGGTGAGGTCCTGGTGCCCAGGGGGCGCCTTTTCCGCATGCCGGCTCCCAGGGTCCCCTTCCGCGCCCGCGGGACCCGTCGAAGTCCTGGTCTAGCCCGTTTTGAGGGCATCCGCTCCCTCCCCCTGGTACTCAGAACCCGCCAAAAGAGAGCATTTCGGGGGGCGACGGGCGTCCTCTACTCACCGGCAGGTGGCCCAGATCCGTGACCTCCCTGTCCCTCCAGCCCCCAGGTCCCGCCATGGCTTCGAGGAGCCAAACGGGAGCGGGCGACTGAACTGGGTGCGCGCAGAGTCTGAGGTGGAAGCGGACGAAAAGTTGAAGGGAGGAGAGGGGAAAGGGGAGGGCGGGAGAGAGGAGTTTGGGGATCGGGGTTCGTGGCGTGGGAGATAGAGGAGGGGAAACGTGGAGTGAAAAGAGTTGGGAGTGGAGGGAAACCGGAGTTTGCGAGGCGGGAAAGAAAGTTGGGCTAAGGCGAGAGAGGAGCCTGAGCGTCCGTCCTGGAGACGAAGAAGCTAGAAGGGTGCTCCGTGGCGAGAGCGCTGTGTCTGCCCCGTCAGGGTGCGCCTCTTTCAGGGTGGGGAGGGGGGCGGTGCAAGGAGAGGGGACCCGGGAGCAGCTCGAAAGGGATTGGTGCAGCGTCACGTCGCCAGGTGGGCCGCCGCCCGGCGGGGAGGCAGGCTAGGAGGGCCACCGGCTGAGGGAGGTGCTGAAGGACTATAACGGTTTGCGAGCAGGCCCTTCGCGGCCTCCCCCGGCCCTCCTGCCCCCTCCCACGTCCACTGCTGCGCCAGCCGCCCCTGCCCCCGCCCCCGCTGGCGAGTGTTCCACAGGAAACTTTTTCCAGGCAGCTGCCAGCCCCGGAAAACCGGTCCCGCTCCGCGCCGCTCCCAGTCTGGGCCCCACAGCCCTGCCACAGTCCAAACAACCCGCGCCCTAGACTTCCCAAGAAACACTTGTGACTTTTCTAGTTGTCTGTTTTCTCTTTCTGTCCCTCTGATTTTATCGCTCCATTTCTTGCAAAGACCTACCGAGTTACAGAAGGAAATGACTTGTCATGGGTTGGGAATCAGTCCTAGGCGAGCACCTATTTGAGCAGAGGAAGGCACCGAGTGCGCCCCGGGGCTGTCACAGCTTGGCCTTCAAAGCCATTAGCCGAGGGCAAGAGCAGAATGGACAGAGCCGCTGGGAACTCTCCTCCCAGCAGGCCTTATCTCCTCTGGCCCCAGGCTAGTTCATGCCAGGTCCCAGTCGTTCACTCAGAACAGCACCTGTTCTCAGGTGCGCAGGGTTGAGTAAGACTGACTGTCGTCTCCAAAGCCCGGCCTGCCCTGGGTCCTAAGTTTTGCATACGCCGTATTCGCAGCGCGCGGAGAAAATTCCTGCTTCCCTTCCAGTCTCCAGCGTTCCGGCCGGGTTTCATTCATTCGCTCATTCATTGCAAAACTTTTCCAAGTGCCCAAGTTGTTTGCTTCCGTTTTCCTTTAAAGCGCTAGAGGACTGACACATGGCTTAAAAGAATCTCACAAACGTGATTCAGCTGTGAGAAAGAGCCCCTTGAAACATTCGTGGGAAGGGGAGTCGGTGCATAAACTAACCGCATTCTAAACTCATGCTCTGCAGAGAGCACTTTAGTAAATGTCCCGACACTGCTTAGTTTCTCTGGAACTCTCAGACGGCATTCTGCGCACCCTAACTTCGGGGTCGGAAAGCGATTGGGAGGACTTGTTTCCTGTTTCTTTCTTTACTTTTTGATTAGTAATTACCTACCTCTTCTAAGAAGATTTATACGAATAATTCTTCCCACTGACCTCGAGCTCTCCATTTCTGACTCATTCTTCTAATTTCTGTAATATCTTTACATATTGGTAGATTTTGTTTATTTCCTGTCTGTTTCAATGCCAGAGTTTGACCTCTTTACATTCCTTAACTTCTAAGTCTCAGTGAGCTGTGTAATGGCCACAGCCTGTCTGAGGAACCGGGTCTCGCTAAATAAAGAAAATTCTCTGTTAACGGTTGCAGAGAAAACCAACCACTACCTCCCCCCAAAAACAAACCCGGGTGTGCTGGATCGAATTTTCTCGATAATTCAAATATGATACATACTTGAAATTACACTTTCAGATATTACACTTTCCAATAATTCAAATCTTGACAATTTTACCGCACAAACCGTTTTAAAACACACTTTAAGAATTCCTGGATGATCAGTAAAACTCTTCTGAATATTCCTAAATGTGAGTCTGAAATTAACATTTCTTAACTAGAGAAGCGTAGGTGAACTAGTTAATAGAAAATTACACTTTTACATACACATTTAGTTTTTAGAAATAAGACACGGAGTCAAAAAATACAACATTTAAAGGAACTCTGAAGAGAATCTTTGCTAAAGGGAAGAGCTGTTCATAAGTCAAGGCTTTTTTTTTTTTTTTTACAATGCGATTTGCTGAACGTGGGGTGTGGGGGAAAATGCCCCGTGGCCCCTAATGGCAAAGACTGTTTTAGCCTGTCTAAAGGGCAAGTCCAGGCCAGGAAAACAATCCAGGCTAGATCATTGGGCTCACTAGTTGCAAGGCTCTGTGGGAGGCTAGCCACTTGGAGACTCCATAGGGATTAACCACTTGGCTCTTGGGACCGCCCCCCTCCCCAGGTGCGGGGAGGGGAAACTACGTGTTTGACCAGAACTTGAAAGAGAACTTACAGATTTTTAAATTTATTGTTATTTTCAAGGAGAAAAGGAGGCATGGAAGAGCATGGAAACTTTACCTTGTAAGCTGGCATTATGGGGATTTTTGTGGCCAGCTTGGGGAAGGTCAGCTTCTTTAGCAGAACAGAAGGCAAATAGATGGCCTCCAGGCATGGGGCTGTGACCCGAGCACAGCCTTGAAATAGGGCATTTGTTTTCCAACTTCAGGACTTCTTTTCCTTTCACCCTGTTAACCATCATCTCCCTGCCTCCTTCCAACATGTTCTTATTTCTCTCTTTCTTTCCTGACTTCAGACTGCATGAAAATAACCCTAATCTGTCCATGGTCTAGGAATTTCTCAGCTTGTGTTTTACCCTGAAACGATCTCTCTTCCAACATTACACGTCCCATATTTGTACCATTCCCTTCTTCTCCAATCCATTCTGTTATCTTAAGGCCATTAGCCCTTTGGAACTTTTAATTGTTGGTATATTTTAATAGCTAAAATTGATTAAGTACTTACTGTATGCACCAGACTAAGTGCTTTGCATGTATTATCTCATTTAATTTTGTTGACAATTATTCTAGGTTTTAAATTGTTGCCCCCAAGTGTTTAGTCAAGGAGATTGAGGCACAGAGAGATGAAGCAACTTGCCTAAAGCCTCACAGCTAGTAACTGGAAGAGCCTGGCTTCCAACTCAGGCAGTCTGACTCCAGAGTCCGCTGTTGAAGGGCCCCTGCGGTGCATATTTTGAGAGTGTGTGAAGAGGAGCCAAATGCAAAAAAGCCTCGGGGTAAGACAGATCAGATGACATTAGCTAGGCCCCTGAGCTATCCAGTTCCCCCTTCCCCCTTTCAGCCCTCAAGCCCTCCTAACAGAAATAACAGGATTTATAAAAAGGAATGGAACCCAGTCATAGCCTAAGAGTAGCTAGTGACTGCTTAAGCAGATATCACCAAGTGGATCACCTCAGAGCGCAAAATCATGGTTTTCAAGCTAAGAAACTTCCAGAAAGTAAAACAGCAACTTTTAATGCTAAAAAATTAAAATGTATTCCCATTCCTTCCCGTGAGTTTTTTTGGCTGGGAACAAACCATATTCAGTAAGGACTTGAAGGAGGCTGTTTGTGAGCAATCGTGCTTAACAGAACGGAGATGTTACATGGCAAGGTTACAGACAGTAGCCCAGTTGGTAGGAGTACCATGGACATAGTGCCAAGGACATGGGTTTGATACCCTAGAGGACCAGGATGCATCTCTGTGCTCGTTGGCCCTTAATAGCACCTCCTGTCTTGCCAATTCGCATCCCTTTTACTGGAAAAACAACTCCAAAGTCAGTACTTCCATCTTTGTACACAAAGAACCACATATTGATTTTGATATGTAAGTTGCTAATCACATAATCTGAAGAAATTACACTGCAAGGGCATGTGTGTATTATGAAAAATATAGATTCAAAATATTCTTGGTTGTTCTTTTTTCATTCACACATTTAAGATTGGCAATATATACCTTATATACCTTAATAGACACTTATTCAAAAATTTTATTTAAACTTGTTTAAAATCTCATAAAACACTTTATTAAAATTTTCAAGCATACAAAAAAGGTCTGTCATTTACTGGTTTTCCTCTACTTTGACACCTCATATATGAAAATTAGTTCTTCTCTTAGCACAAGCTTGCTGTGTACATCACAGGGCCCTGGGTGGGAATGATGACATAAGGTTATATAGCAATCTTTTTGAAAAGAAGAGTCCCACATCTGTGATTCCAAACATTTCAGGTCCAGTATCTTCCAATATACTTGTGAGTGGCTGGGTAGCCTCTCTGAAAGATCCTCCTAGTAGAGGGAGGAAACTTTTGGGAACCACTAGGCTAAAGGACCTTCTTGAGGTTTTCTTTCTTCTTTTTGGAGACACCTTTGCAAACTGTAGGATTTCCACCACAGTTCCTAACACTCCTGGCACCATTACTTTTGATTTTTCTTACATGCCACTTCTCTGGGGACAAAGCAACAAGCTACCTAATGTTTCTCAAGCTAGAGTTCATGAAATGTGCCTTCTGACCATAGTTTGAAAAGCTTCTGTTGCTTGTCATGGAATGCTCTTAAGCTCAGCATGATTTGAGCTATGCTTGTTTCTAAAATGAGGCCCTGTAAACCTCAGCAGAGCTGAACACCGATCTTCTTGCTATTGAAAACCGGAATGCTACTCTAAAAAAAGACAATTGTTTTATGAAGACAACTAAAACATGGAAATTAAGACCAAAAGTCAGATTTCTGAAGTTGGAAAGAGGCTTCCTTTTTTTTTTTTTTTCTTAGTGTTTCCTATCTTTGGAGGCCATACCATCCTCTTCCAGGAATTCCCAGCCCAGCAACTTCAGGCTACGCATCCTTCCTCACCTGGCACAGATGCACATGGAAATTTATTTACTGTGACACTAATGAAGCTTAAGCTTCAAGGCCTCTCACTTGCACTTCCAATGCCCTAGGAGTGGCCCTAGTAATTCTGTATTGCTAATTTTATATTCCTTACTTTGATGTGGGCTCCTCAAATTATAAAAGCTTCAGACTCAACAAAACTCAAATCTGTCCCTGAATGCACAACATCTAGAGAACACAGTAAACTTGAATTATGTGTTTGTGTGTGTATAATCTCCATAAATCACTAAGGCTTGACAAAGTAGGAGCTGCAACTAGCAATCCACAACTAGAGAATATGTACTTTTAAAAGGGAAAAAGCCCAGAGTAACAAAAGAGGAATAGCACTGAATGTTAAGAAGTTATCCATCTATGTAGAAAGGAATATATCACTTAAGCAGGATAGATATCCTTTCAATTGAGGATAAAATGGAAAGAGGAAACAGAAGTAATACCGTTATGAGTGTATGTTACAGACTGATGACAAGAACTATATGGGCAATACTTCTTAACTACAGATCACAACACTGTGGAGGAGAAAGTAATAATGATAGAAAGCATATTATATCTTATATTATTTAATTAGAAAAAATTACAAAATAAATATGTTTATTTTACAAGTCAAAAAAGTCAAAAGTGAATGCAGAAGAAGGTAATAATAGTCTCTACCTTCTCCATCCAATCATATACCACCACCAATACTCCCTCGACCAAAATACTCAAATTTTGAAACAGGAAGAAAAGATTCCAGACAGTATATATCAGTAAATTTGATGTTGCTTTTAGGGGAAATTGTAGCAGAATATTATACAGATGGCTCCTGAAATATGCTTCCCAGGAGCAAGTAGTTGTTCACTAATAAGGAGCCATGGCAAACTAGCTCATTTCCTATTTTGATTTTGTTTTGTTTCATTTCGTTTTGTTTTTGTTTGTTTGTTTTCAGTTTTTGAGACAGAGTCTCACTCTGTTGCCCAGGCTGGAGTGCAGTGGTGTGATCTCGACTCACTGCAACCACTGTCTCTTGGGTTTAAGCAATTCTCCTGCCTCAGCCTCCCAAGTAGCTGGGATTACAGGTGCCCATCACCATGCCTGGCTATCATTTCCTATTTTGAGTGGTGATAGCAAATTCAATGTAACCTCCTCGACGTAACCCCCAATGAACCAGTCATCATGTTATTCACTTTGTGTGGTCTCCCCCCACATTGAATCAGGACTGACCCTTTGTGGCCCATAGAATATGGAGGAAGTGATAGTGTTGACTTATAAGGCTAGGTCATAAAAGAAACTGAAACTTCTGGCTAGGTCTTTCAGATAGATTGATTTAGGAGAAATCACTTGCCAAGCCTTGAGGACACTAAGGTAGACCTGTGTTAAGGCCTACATGGAGAAGAACTGAGGCCCATGCTAAGAGCCAACACCGACTTGCCAGCCACATGAGTGAGCCACTTTAGAAGTAGATTTCTCACTTTCATTGAAACATTAAGATAAAAACATTCCCAGACAACGTTTGACTATAACTACATGACAGACCCTGAGTCAAGCCACTCCCAAATTTCGGACCCATAGAAAACCTGAGCTATAAGAGAAGATTATCGTGTTAACCAACTAAATTTTGGGGTGATATGTTAAAAGGCAATAAACACCTAATAAATGGGTTCCTCAACCAGCCTGGGCAACATGGCAAAATCCTGTCTCTACTAAAAATACAAAAGAAAAGATTAGCTGGCAGTGGTGGTACATGCCTGTCCTTCAAGCCACTCGGGAGGCTGAGGTGGGAGGATTGCCTGAGCCTGAGAAGTCGAGGCTGCAGTGAGCCGAGATCATGCCACTGCACTCTAGTCTGGGCGACTGGAAGGAGACCCTGTCTTAAAAAAAAATTTTTTTTAAAAAGCATTCTCAGCAATTAGACCAGGGTATTATTGTAGTCAATGTATTTTTATTTCAGCAAAAGATTTTATGATATCCTTTTGGGCAAGATAGAAAAATGTGAGCATGTAAAGCAAAGATAGACATATTCATGGCTAGTTGAACAAAACAGTTAACTAATGAATCAATGGCAAAATGAAGAGAACTTGCAATATTGTTATAAGGTTATGCTGGGCATAATCAAACAGCATTTTCTATGGTGGTGAAAATGTTTTATATCTATATCATATATTTATGATAGCCACTAGAACTGTGTGGCTACTTGAAACATGCCATCTTAGGAACTGAATTTTTAATTTTATTCAAAGGAAACTTAAATTTATATAGACATATGGCTAGTGGCTATTGTATTAGTTAGTGCAACCCTGTAAAATTTAAAAAATCAGATTCATTAAACTTTAGAGAAAAAAAGAAATAGAAACCCAAGGACAGATACTCTAAAAGGAATGTGGTACAGATTTTCTGTCCTTGGCTCAGTGTTCAACTTACTTATCAATGTTTTATGTGACAACATGAAAGACATGAACATAACTTTTGTTGATGAACCCCAATAGGGAACAATTATTAATTTATATGTTGACAAGTATTTTTCCCTGGTTTGGCACTCCAAGGTCAGAGCAAGAAGGGAGTTGAGCTAGGGAAGTGATTGGGCTGAAACATAAGGTAGTTTTTAGGGTTAGTTCAAAGGAAAGGATCCCAAGGCCAGAACAGGGTAGAGCAGACAAGCAATAAATTGGGCATATAGGCTTGGGAGGCAGCAAAGCAGACAAGCTGAGAAGATAAAACTGGAGATGAGACTGAAGCTGACAGGAAGCTAGAATGATGAATGAGCAGGGGGTTAGGAAAGGGAGGCAGGGGCCAAACTGACATGGATCAAGGAATAAGCATAGATGAAGGCCAGTTCATGCTTGTTTATGGCTGCCTGGTTCCTCCTGTTGTTTTTGCTTTTGGCTTTTTGCATTCCCTCTGGGCATGGGCTGAAGCATTAAAGAAGCAGATCCATTCTTCAGAGAAACAGATATTGCAAGAGCCTGGAATTGTTAGCCTAAACCAACCAGATGGCATTTTACAGTGATAATTGTGAAACTCTGCAGCTAAGTTAAAAAAAAAAAAAAAGAAAAGAAAGCAAGCAATTGATTCTGTAAGCATGGGATGTGAGAAACCTAGCTTAAAAAGTAATGTTAATCCAGTGCTACAGTGACACCAGAGAGACCAGTAAAATATCCAAATCAAGGGCAATCATCTTAACTGCACTGTATACTAGGCAGACATTTGAAGATATGTGACTATTTCAGAATATTACATTTCAAACAAATTAAATAGTTTCCAAATTAGTAGGATGGTGAATAATTCAGAAATCATGACATAATTGGAAAGTTTTGAGGAATTAGTACCATGTAGAGTTTTGGAGGGGAAGGCTTCGGAGACAGAGTAGCTATTTTCACATATTTTTAATGGGAAGTCACAAGGAAGAAGGATCAATGGATAGGGGTTATAAAAAGGTAAAATTCAGAGTAATTAAAGAAGAGTATGATAACAATTATCCCTGTTCAGAGCAATTAAAGGAAGACTATTCTAACAATTCTCACAGCTGCTTTCTAAAGGAGAGAGTTCTAACTGGAAATAGTTCATGCATAGACTAGATCATCTGCACCAGATTTGCATTAAAAACTCATGGATTAGAAGAGAGATCGAACTAAAGCAATTCTAAGTCCTTTCCAATTCCGAGAAATTATGCAACTACTATTCTTTTCAAAGGGCATTGCTATTCTGTTTCCAACATAGGGGCATGTATTATTCTTAAGTCACACCCAGGAAAGTATGTTTTGT
Organism: Hylobates moloch; assembly: GCF_009828535.3. Classification (NCBI taxonomy): domain Eukaryota; kingdom Metazoa; phylum Chordata; class Mammalia; order Primates; family Hylobatidae; genus Hylobates; species Hylobates moloch. Next base: position 87,867,740 of record NW_026652282.1, on the reverse strand, counting down.
ATAAGGTCACAGAACAAATGCGACACTTGGTTAGAATGCAAAGGCATAACTAGCTATTTTTATATGTGGTGCAAGTGCTGAGCAATGCAAGCATTGCTACCACTCCTTCCATCTCCCCTTAGCCCTCTCCCACTCCTATGCATTACCATGCAAAATGCACTATCATTACGGTCTGCAAATGTCTACTTCTATCTCCTTCATTTTTCTCTTTGTGTTATTTAGCATTGAGAAGAGTCTCAAAGGTCAGATAGTGTGTGTGTGTGAGACGGGGGGTGGGTATTGTGTCAACCTCTGGGAATGTATCTGAGTGATTGTGCTACTCACCCAACCATAAGTTATGGGACATATCCAATCAATTACTTCTCTTTTAGTGATTCCAAGGGGAATCTGTGAGAGGGTGGTTCTTGCCCTACATGATATACATTTTCCTCCAAGGAGGATGATGAAATTACAGCAATATTATTCTTTAAGACTTTTTTTCTTTACTGGAATTTTTAACATTACAATAGTTATGCAAACTTGTAGCAAGTCAAATGATACAAGGACGTGTAAAAAAAAAGTTAATGAATTGCCTCCTCCCATCTCACCCCACTGTTAATGTTAACAGTTTGGGTTTTTATCTTTCCATAGCTTTATATTTGCTAATACAAATACATGCAAATATACACAAACATATTTCCCCTATTTTTCAAAATAGGAGGAGAGGATCATACTATACATATCATTCAGCAACTTGCCTTATTTTACTTAATATGTTATGTACATCAGGACATATAGGAGTAAGTTACTGTTTTAAGAGCTACAAAGATTCACAGATTTGATCACATGAAAACTAAAATGAATCAATGAACATGAAAATATATTTGCAACACGTATGACCAACGAATGCTTAATATCCCTACTACCCAGGAACACCTACAAATTTATGAACTATCTAATGGAAAAATGGGCAATACCAATGATCAGGCAATTCACAGAAGAAGATATATAAGTAGCCAATAAGTATAAGAAAACTTGTTCAACTTTACTAGTAATCAGGGAAGTGCAAACACAAAGAAAAAGCAAATTTTATTAAAAATTACCAAAGTAATAAAACCTCATTTTATAAACAGGGTAATAGTCAAATAGAGGTGTATAAAGAAAAACTTACTAGTTTACCTTTGCAACTGCTGTCTCACTCCCTGTGAGGTCATCATACTTACTAGTTACGACACAATTTTGTATGATCTTACAAACATATACAAACTCACAATAAAGGTCTTTTAAATAAAAATAAGATCTCCCAGGCGAGGCTGGCAAGATGGCCAAATGGGAACAGCTCTGGTCTGCGGCTTCCAGCAAGATAAATGCAGAAGGCGGGTTATTTCTGCATTTCCAACTGAGGTACCAGGCTTATCTCATTAGGACTGGTTAGACAGTGGGTGCAGCCCATGGAGGGCGAGCCAAAGCAGGGAGGGGCATCGCCTCACCTAGGAAACAGGAGGGGCCAGGGAACTTCCTCCCCTAGCCAAGAGAAGACCTGAGGGACTTTGCCGTGAGGAACCATGCATTCCAGCCGGGATACTACTCTTTTCCCATGGTCTTTGCAACCCACAGACCAGGAGATTCCCTTGGGTGCCTACACCACCAGGGCCCTGGCTTTTAAGCACAAAACTGGGCGGCCATTTGGGCAGACACTGAGCTAGCTGCAGGAGTTTTGTTTTCATACCCCAGTGGCTCCTGGAATTCCAGCGAGACAGAACTGTTCACACCCCTGGAAAGGGGGCTGAAGCCAGGGAGCCAAGTGGCCTAGCTCAGTAGATCCCACTCCCAAAGAGCCCAGCAAGCTAAGATCAACTGGCTTGAAATTCTCGCTGCCAGCACAGCAGTCTGAAGTCGACCTGGGACGCTGGAGTCTGGGGGGTGAGGGCGGAGCATCTGCCATTACTGAGGATTGAGTAGGTGGTTTTCCACTCACAGTGTAAACAAAGCCGATGGGAAGTTCAAACTGGATGGAGGCCACTGCAGCTCAGCAAAGCCGTTGTAGCCAGACTGCCTCTCTAGATTCCTCCTCTCTGGGCAGGGCATCTCTGAAAGAAAGGCAGCAGCCCCAGTCAGGAGCTTATAGATAAAACTCCCATCTCCCTGGGACAGAGCACCTGGGGAAAGGGGCGGCTGTGGGTGCAGCTTCAGCAACTTAAACATTCCTGCTGCCAGCTCTGAAGAGAGCAGTGGATCTCCCAGCACAGCGCTCGAGCTCTGCTAAGGGACAAATTGCCTCCTCAAGTGGGTTCCTGACCCCTGTGCCTCCTAACTGGGAGACACCTCCCAGCAGGGGTCAACAGACACCTCATACAGGAGAGCTCTGGCTGGCATCTGGCAGGTGCCCCTCTGGGACGAAGCTTCCAAAGGAAGGAACAGGCAGCAATCTTTGCGGTTCTGAAGCCTTCGCTGGTGATACCCAGGCAAACAAGGTCTGGAGTGGACCTCCAGCAAACTCCACCAGACCTACAGCAGAGGGGCCTGACTATTAGAAGGAAAACTAACAAACAGAAAGAAATAGCATCAGCATCAACAAAAAGGACGTCCACACACACACACAAAAAAAAACTCATCCAAAGGTCACCAACATCAAAGACCAAAGGTAGATAAATCCACGAAGATGAAGAAAAACCAGCTCAAAAAGGCTGAAAAATTTCAAAAACCACAATGCCTCTTCTCCTCCAAAGGATCACAACTCCTTGCCAGCAAGGGAACAAAACTGGATGGAGAATGAATTTGACAACTTGACAGAAGTAGGCTTCAGAAGGTGGGTAATTACAAACTCCTCTGAACTAAAGGATCATGTTCTAACCCAACGCAAGGAAGATAAGAACCTTGAAAAAAGGTTAGAGGAACTGCTAATTAGAATAACCAGTTTAGAGAAGAACATAAATGACCTGATGGAACTGAAAAACACAGCACGAGAACTTCTTGAAGCATACACAAGTATCAATAGCCAAATCAATCAAGTGGAACAAAGGATATCAGAGATTGAAGATCAACTTAATGAAATAAAGAGTGAAGAAAAGATTATAGAAAAAAGAATGAAAAGAAATGAACAAAGCCTCCAAGAAATATGGGACTATGTGAAAAGACCAAACCTACGTTTGATTGGTGTACCTGAAAGTGATGGGGAGAATAGAAAAAAGTTGGAAAACACTCTTCAGGATATTATCCAGGAGAACTTCCCCAACTTAGCAAGACAGGCCAAAATTCAAATTCAGGAAATACAGAGAATGCCACAAAGATACTCCTTGAGAAGATCAACCCCAAGAAACATAGTTGTCAGATTCACCAAGGATGAAATGAAGAAAAGATTGTTAAGGGCAGCCAGAGAGAAAGGTTGGGTTACCCACAGAGGGAAGCCCATCAGACTAACAGTGGATCTCTCTGCAGAAACCCTACAAGCCCAAAGAGTGGGGACCAATATTCAAAATTCTTAAAAGAAAAGAATGTTCAGCCCAGAATTTCATATCTAGTGAAACTAAGGTTCATAAGCGAAGGAGAAATAAAATCCTTTACAGAGAAGCAAATGCTGAGAGATTTTGTCACAACCAGGCCTGCCTTACAAGAGATCCTGAAGGAAGCACTAAATATGGAAAAGAAAAATTGGTACCAGCCACTGCAAAAACATACCAAATTGTAAAGACCGTCAACACTATGAAGAAACTGCACCAACTAATGGGCAAAATAACCAGCTAGCATCATAATGACAGGATCAAATTCACACATAACAATATTAACCTTAAGTGTAAATGGGCTAAATGCCCCAATTAAAAGACACAGACTGGCAAAATGAATAAAGGGTCAAGATCCATTGGTGTGCTGTATTCAGGAGACACATCTCAGGTGCAAAGACACACATAGACTCAAAATAAAGGGATGGAGGAATATTTACCAAGCAAATGGAAAGCAGACAAAAAAAGCAGGGGTTGTAATCCTAGTCTCTAATAAAACAGACTTTAAACCAACAAAGATTAAAGGCAAAGAAGGGCATTACAAAATGGTAAAAGGATCAATGCAACAAGAAGCACTAACTATCCTAAATATATATGCACCCAATACAGGAACACACAGATTCATAAAGCAAGTGCTTAGAGACCTGCAAAGAGACTTAGACTCCCACACAATAGCAGTGGGAGACTTTCACACCCCACTGTCAATATTAGACAGATCGACAAGACAGAAAATTAACAAGGATATTCAGAACTCGAACTCGGCTCTGGACCAAGCAGACCTAACAGACATCTACAGAACTCTCCACCCCAAATCGATAGAATATACATTCTTCTCAGTATCACATCACATTTATTCTATAATCGACCACATAACTGGAAGTAAAACACTCCTCAGCAAATGCAAAAGAATGAAAATCATAACAAACAGTCTCTCAGACCACAGTGCAATCAAATTAGAACTCAGGATTAAGAAACTCACTCAAATGGTATTTCTAGTTCTAGATCCCTGAGGAATCACCACACTGACTTCCACAATGCTTGAACTAGTTTACAGTCCCACCAACAGTGTAAAAGTGTTCCTATTTCTCCACATCCTCTTCAGCACCTGTTGTTTCCCAACATTTTAATGATCGCCATTCTGACTGGCACTATTCACAATAGCTAAGACTTGGAACCAAACCAAATGTCCATCAATGATAGACTGGATAAAGAAAATGTGGGACATATACACCATGGAATACTATGCAGCCATCAAAAAGGATGAGTTTGTGTCCTTTGCAGGGACATGGATGAAGCTGGAAATCATCATTCTCAGCAAAATAACACAGGAACAGAAAGCCAAATACTGCATGTTCTCACTCATAAGTGGGAGTTAAACAATGAGAACACATGGACACAGGGAGGGAAACATCACACACTGGGGCCTGTTGGGGGTGGGGTTGATGGGCGCAGCAAACCACCATGGCAAGTGTATACCTATGTAACAAACCTGCACGTTCTGCACATGTATCCCAGAACTTAAATTATAATAAATAAAAATGAGATATCCTATATATATTACCTTGCAACCTGCTTTTTTTTTTTTCATTTTCCAATTTTCATGGGCATCTTTCCTGATCAACATGCAAAGATCCAGCTCATTGTTTTAAATAACTACCTAATATTCCACAGGCTACATCCTACATCACTATTCATCCAATATATCAGACTTTCAAGTAGTTGCCAGGTTTTAATTGTTTTATAAATAATCCCTCAAAATTATTGTATAGACATTCTATGTACTGATGCTTTTATTATCTAGTACAGATTTCCAAAACTGCAATTTCTGGATCAAAAGATATGTGTGCATTTCAAATTTTAATAGCAATTACCAGATTGCTTTCTAAAATGTTTGGTAGGAAACACATTCCCAACAGCAATTTACAAGGATATTCACATATGCATACTTTTGCTCCAACAGATGTTGCCAGTCTTCTTTCTTTCTTCTTTTCTTCCTTCCTTTCTCCCTCTTCTCTTCTCTTTCCCCTTCTTTTCTCTTCCCACCTCCCCTCCCTCTCCTCCTCCCTCTCCTCCTCCCTTTTCTCTTCTTCCTCCTCTTCCTCCATTAATTGCAGTGGGATTTCCATGCTGCTTGGTTCATGAATTATAAGCCTACTTGATTATGGCGAGTATTTTACAATGTATGAGTTTGACTTGTTCTTCTGATTTTAAGATAACGCCAAATAGAAAAGTTATATGTTATTCAACTGCATGTGCTTAAATCATTTTGCATGATCTTGAATCGTTTTATCTTTTTCTTTCAATTGTATGGGATTATAGGAGGAGGTGATGATGGTGGTAATAATTATTTAAATATAGCAATGTATTATTATACTAAGGCCTATCACTCGTTTCATTTTATCTGACTGTAAGATTCTTGTTTCCACCTTATTCTTTGGTATATAACTTAACCTCAGCCCTCTGGTAGACTGATGAGAAGACTTTCAATTAACACTGCCAATGTATCAACTAAAATTAAAAGTAGCTATTTTTGCACCCCATCCAGCCAGACTAACATGATAATCATCATCCCTGACAAATTAAATTACCATCGTAGTAGTATGCTTTTATGGAGATCATTGTGAAGATCAGCAGCCTACTAAAAACATGGTCCTCATGCTAAATTTGCGCTAAAAGAAAGAACAGCAAATAGTGATGTTTTCTAGATTTCAGTGCAGAGCTTCTGGTCAGATGTATCTAAATAAAACCATCAGAACTGCCACCTAGGACTCTTTCATGGTCCATATTTCCCAGCATATGTCTCAAACCTAGAGATTATTTGTAATTGGTTTACTGAATGCTTAAAGCATGACAGGAACTGTGCTAATGTTTTACATTTATTATCTCATGAGTGTACTATTAACATCTCCACTTTTCTGGGAAAATTGAGGCTCACAGAAGTTAAGTAATTTGCTCGAGGCAGAGTGAGGACTTGAACCAAATTCTGTGAAACTTCAAAGCTACTACAGTCTATGACAGAGGTCAGCAAACATTTTCTGTAAATGACCGGGTAGCACATATTTTTGGCTTTGTAAGTCACACAGTCTCTGTCGTAACTACCTCACTCTGCCATTGTAACATAAAAGCAACCAGAGACAATATGTAAACAAATGAACATGGCTGTATTCCAATGAAACTTTATTTGCACTGAAATTTGGATTTTCATGTGTCATGAAATATTATTTTTATTTTGATTTTTTCAATCATTATAAAATTTTAAAATCATTCTTAGCTTGTGGGTCATACAAAAATAGGTGATGGGCCAGATTTGACATTGTGGGGCCTTAGTTTGCTAATCTCTAATCTGTGGCATCTCAAAGGGTACAGAGCCTATCAGTCACATAATTGAAGGACTTAACCAACCATTCTACTTTCCCTTTAGTAACTCAATATGGGTCAGTTATTCAGGCACATGTATGAGCCTTTTTTGGATCTATTTGTCTATTCAGTACCATGTATGTATTGATTTTATCTGGCAGAAAGTAATCCTTTTCTAAGGATCCATTCAAATATTTTAGCATTCACTGAACAAGCCTGTATTTATTAGATTCTTTTATTTTTTTTTAACCTGGCTTTCCTTTACTTCACATACCATGCCAAAGATTTGTCTACTTTGCCAACATTTGTTCTATAATATATTCATCCTCCAACGGCTTAGGGGCGTCTTCTACACAATAATTAATAACTCTCATAGAAATAACAAATATGCAACTTTTTAAATATTAAGAGTGATTGAAGGATTATACTATTTTCAATGATTTCAACAACGGACATTACTAAAAAGCTCTTAGACATTGCAGTACATTCCAAGACATGTCCTTTTTTTCTTTACTGATCCCTTTAAACATTAGTGACAGGGGGATCCATGAGAGCAAAAGTGGTGCTCACCAGTGCCTACCACAGTGCCTGACATATAGTAGGTGCTTATCTGTTGAATGACTGAATCATTAGGACTCCCTGCTTAAGGGAGTAAATGTAAATGTGCACAACCATCAGAAATCATGGACCCTGATGATTTTGGTGAGTCACAATATAAGGTAATTAGTCTTTTCAAAAGTATTTACAGATCACCAAAATACTATAAAATCATGAGCTTTCTAAAGGTTTGGATGAGAGAAAAACAGTGGATGTTTTCCAGATTTTTTTCTTTGTCAGAAGAATCTCTGGGAAGCCAGATAACTACTTAAGAATGGGACTGTCTCATCTTCCACACCTGCTGGTTGCTGATGGGATGAGGCGTCCTTCAAGCTAGTCTATACTTTAAGATCAGGAATTGAGCCAGAATTTCCCTTTGGCGAGGAAAATGGCAAAGTTATTTGTTAGTACCTGTGGGTTTGGCTTTTTAGAGTATATAGCATATACATATATATATATATATATATATATATATATGCTCTATATACTCTAGCATCTGAATAAATGTGTGTGTGGTGGAGGGGGTGGTGGTTAATAAGATCAAAATTATGGGTGTAGTTTCCATGTGGTTCTTTTAGCTTTGTTGTGTTCCAGAATTGTATGCTTCAGTACTAACCATCATCAACTCTGTGGTGTAAATATGCCTGTTATCATAAGATGGGCAAAAAGAGTGTATGTAAATAGTTCAGTACAAACTTCTCAGTACTACCTTAAAATAAGTTCAAAGCCTATGTCTTTCTAGTCATAGTGGGTCCAAAGTGTCCGTCACCCTGGAAAATATTTCCAAAGGCAAATACAAGTAATTGGGGAATCAGGGAAAGTTATTATTTCAGCGTGCAAAATAAGGCCACTCTCTGCAATATGTCTAGGCACAGATGTACAAAGACAAATAGGAAAAGGTCACAGATGGCATTTTATTTTCTGGGCAAGAAGTAGGATTCATTTATTCAAGGAATATATATAATATATAGAGCACCAATTATTCGCCAAATAGACAAACAAAAAAAATAAATATTTCTTTTGACAAGTGCCAGAAAAATAATAAAAAGGCTTTGAGAAAGAGAATAATAATAAAGGGGACTGCCCCATAGAAGGTAGCCATATAAAGTCACAATGAAAAGGGGACATTTATCTGAGAATGCTATCTGCTAATTGTACTTCAGTTTGCCAGATTCTAAACACAAATGTTTTATTTGGGTGGAGAGAAATTTCTCTAAATGACAATTTTTTGATTAAAGGAATAATCCTCCTTAGACATTAAAGAGCAGCTGGTTAAATGCAGAAGGGAAGGGAACTGGCATTTATTGAACATTTTCTCTGAACCAGACCCTTTACACATATTTCATGTCATTTTATTCTATGTTATTATTTTTGTTTTGTGGATGGATAGACTGTGATTCAAGAAGGTTAAATATGTTGCTCAAGGTAACATAAGAGACTGGGATTAAAAATTGAAGTTTTTGCCTCTGAAATCCATGTTCTTATCATTATACCATGATGCTACTCATCAAGAATACTAATTGCTGCCATTAGTGAGGAAATACTATACTAACGGCTTTGGGACCATTGTGTCACTTAATCTTCAATTAGTTTCTAACCCACTTTATATATGAAGAAATTAAAGCCTAGGGAGCTTAAGCAACTTGCTCAAGTCACATGGCTTGTCAATTATGGATATCCACATTCAGCATGTGATGATTTTGAGGGGTTGATCTGCTTTTCAAGTTTTAGAATTATGACTGGACCAGTCAGATGTTTACAAAATGGTTCTGCCCTGAAGTCAGCTTGAAGGAAATACTAGTTATTCATCTGGATCATAATATTACTTCAGTCCACATCCAGCTTCTCTGGGACCAAAGAGAGGCAGTAAAACAAGGTCACCTCTCAAATGCAAGGCAAATGGAATAAGACATGGAATACTGCTTGCATTTCCCTTTTGCCAAAGAAAATGCCATGGAAGCCAGAGGTCACCTGAGCGTCTCATCAAGAGAGTTATTTTAACCTACTGTGAGATGTAAAATGCTCACCTCTGATTTCTTTTTTAAATATAGCTTTCAATACATTCCTTCTTTTTTTAGATGTATATTTGAACACTTTCATCATGAGGACAGAAGTTTTGCAGTTCCGTCCAGTTAACTGATTCTCATAAATCTGATTTGCCTAAGCAGCTAACAAACATCTGAGAAAAGAGGGAAGGGCTGGGCCTTAGCATGGCAAACATGTGTGGCTAAGGAGATATCTTAGGTTCTGTGTTGTTCTTCATGCATTCCTCCCTTCACCTAGACTGGAGGTGCTCCCCTCATCAAATATAATCTCCTCAATATCGTAGGGTCTTCTATGCATTTTTACCTCCTCAAGAACTACCCTGAGGAAAGGAACTGCTAAACTCATCAGAAAATGACTGATAAAGCTAAATATGATATGTTCGCTATCCATGGGTGTGATTAAATTTTAATAATACTAATAGCTAACATATAAAATTGACCCTTAAACAGTAGTTTGAACTGCATGAGTTTATTTACATGCGGATTTGTTTCAGTAAAAATTATACCTACTGAGTCTGCCTCTCCTGCCTCCTCTTCCACCTCCTCCACCTCTTCCGTCTCTGCAACCCCTGAGACAGCAAGACCAATCCCTCCTCTTCCTCCTCCTCCTCAGCCTACTCAATGTGACGATGGTGAGGAGGAAGACCTCTATGATGATCTACTTCCACCTAATGACTAGTTAATATATTTTCTCTTCACTGTGATTTCCTTAATAACATTTTATTTGCTCTAGCTTACTGTATTGTAAGAATACTGTATATAATACCCCTGCATTGTTCAAAGGCCAATGATATAGTGAACTTAGTCTATTCTTGGCACTGTGCTACCTACATTATCTCATTTAATTTTGATAATCCAGTAAGGTGGTATTATTATTAGTATGCTACAATTAGAATATGGTTTGTCCCTACCAAAATTCATGTTGAGGCTTGCTCCCCAATGTGGTGGTGGTGGGAGGTGGTGCCTTTAAGAGGTAATTAGCTCATTAGAATGGATTAATGTCTTTATGTCTTTCTCTGGAGTCTGGATTAGTTTCTGAGAGAGCAAGTTGTTGTAAAGTGAGGTTTGGTCTCTTTGCACATGTCTCCTTTCCCTTCTGCTTCTCTGCTATGCTTCTTGAACTTCCCAGCCTCCAGTGTTGTGAGCTAAATAAACCTATTTTCTTTATAAATTACCCAGTCTCAGATACTCTGTTATAGCAATACAAAATGTACTAAGATATAATATCACTCTCATTTTATAAAGTTTTAGAAAAATTGGCCCAGAGAGAGTCAGTAATTTTCCCCAAGGCCACCCAGTTGATTAGTGGTACAAATATGAGTGGAACACAAGTTTCACTGACTCCCAAGCCTGTATTCTTAACCAATTACTATAGTGCCATAAGACAAAAAAGATAAAGTAATAACTGGGAAATTTAAGTATCAGCAAGCTGGATGAGGGAGATTTTGTGGGGGTAATGGGCAAGTGGAAAGGAGACAGATGGTATCTTCATGATATCCCTGTAAAGACACCACAAATTAGACTGCGTATTCCACTCTCTGTTCATAATGATAAAGAACAGCTTTTCCAAGCCCAGTGTCTCTCAGTTTATATCATTACTGAATGCGTGTAAATATGATTTTTAAATACTATTCATGAATAATACTGGCTGGTTCGATTGCTAAATCTTCCCTTTTAGGAGAAAGGAGATAGGCGGGTGCGGTGGCTCACGCCTGTAATCCCAGCACTTTGGGAGGCCGAGGCGGGGGGATCACAAGGTCAGGAGATCGAGACCATCCTGGCTAACACAGTGAAACCCCATCTCTACTAAAAATATAAAAAATTAGCCAGGCGTGGTGGCGGGCGCCTGTGGTCCCAGCTACTCAGGAGGCTGAGGCAGGAGAATGGCGTGAACCCCGGAGGCAGAGCTTGCAGTGAGCCAAGATTGCTCCACTGCACTCCAGCCTGGATGACAGAGCAAGACTCCGTCTCAAAAAAAAAAAAAAAAAAAAAAGAAAAGAAACTCAGGAAAAAGGAGAATAATATTTTTCCCCAGAGAATTACTAGCACATGTCCCATGATATTTAAATCTGCATACAACTTGATACTAACTTTTGATTTATTAGCACCATTTGCAAGTGAATAAATATTGCTCACTGGTGTGGCAGAATCCAAAAGTGTACTCAAGTCTACTTTTCTTGTTTTATGGATTCTACTTGCTTTGCCATTGTGCCATGATGAGTTTTCATGTGAAAATGAAATAGTCTTAATTACTCCAAAGAAGTATTTAATTCTTAATTGTGTGGTGCAGGCCTGGATTTTGAGAGTTTAAATTGAATTGATATTGCATCAACAAGGTAAAAAAAATATTGCTTTTTCTTCTCCATGGATCTACTGACAAAGAAATAGATTCGTGGGGTAGATCCATATTACAAACTATATTGCTAATATAGCTGCCATTTAATACCCTTAATTTAGGAGACGATAATTTTAACAACTAGTTTCTCTCAAAATCCTGAGTTTACATCAAGGGATTCTTCCAAAAAGAAACTTCACAAGGAGTTCTCCGTCTCTCCCTTTCCCAGTACTTTATTGTAAAACATTCCCAATATTCCCCATTGGATGAGGCAAGTTGGAAGAGGAGGGCCTTAATACATTAATCATATTATACCCTTTGTCTCCTTAATCCCCTTAGCCAAGATTGTGCTCCAGGTCTCATTCACACTGTTTGTTAATCATTTGGAATGGGACTTCTTGTCATCGTTGTTTTTTTTTTTTTAATTTAAAAATATCACCCCTTTCATTTGTGCAAAAGTAAAGTTTCTCACAATATTTCTGAGTTTCTCGGGATGGAGATATATATACATACA
>NW_026652282.1:87752810-87830716 GCF_009828535.3 Hylobates moloch | reverse complement strand
GAGTGAGACTCCATTTCAAAAAGAAAAAAAAAAAGAAAAGAAAGAAAGAAAGAAGACGTAAAGGCCCGCTTTCCTACAACTTTCCTGCCTAAATTGTGTTTCATCTTCTGGTGTTAATGGAAAACAATTGCTCAGCATGTTAGTAACAGAGACTATGTTCATCAAATCCCACATCCTGCCTATTTCTCTCCCTCCTCAGATCTGCCTTTTTCTGAGTATCCAGGTCACCACCCTAGCTACATCATTTCTCACCTCACGCCTGAACTATGATAACAGCATCTTAGCTGGTCTCCCTGCCTCCACTATCTCCCCTTGTCTACTTTTTCCTGCATCTGCTATCAGATGAATGCTCCACCACATTTCTCAGCCTTAGTTCTCTCTCCCTCTCTCTCAACAGGGTCTTGCTCTGTTGCACAGGCTGGAGTGCAGTGGCACAATCTCAGCTCACTGTAACCTCTGCCTCCCAAGCTCAAGTAATTCTCCCACTTCTGCCTCCTGGGTAGCTGAGACTACAAGCACACACCACCACTTCTGGCTAATTTTTGTATTTTTTTGGTGGAGACAGGGTTTTGCCATATTGCCCAGGCTGTTCGCAAACTCCTGGACTCAAGTGATTGGCCAGCCTCGGCCTCCCAAAGTGTTGGGATTTCAGGTATGAGCCACTGCACCTGGCTCTTATTTCTTATTATGTCCTCACACAGTCTGCTCTTGCCAACCAAATGTACTTGCTATCAGCTAAATAAGACTGACTTATTCTTTGTTGAATCTTCTCATGTGCTATTCTCCGCACTTGAGAAATTCCTATTCTTCACCACTGTTGGATCTATTCCAAACTTTTATCTTGCCCCAGTCAGCACTGAATTGCCCCACCTCACTTACCTGCTCTGCATGTACAATATTAATTTTCCTATACTTAAATGTGTTTTATAAATACCCCCCTTTCTTCATGTATACGATGTGTAAACTACTTGAGCACAGGGACTTCAATATTTTAAAGGATTTCTATTATACTTTATGCAGTGGCCAGTTCACAGTGGGCACTCAATAAATGCTCATGATTTACTTTAATACCATTTGGAGAAAATGTTGAGCAAACAGCAGTGAGCATTTGGAAAGACAAGTTAGATGAGTGTAGGTGACTTTACCAGTTCTGATCTCACAGTAATTAAATGGACTGCTGAATAAGCTTACATTTCCTGTGGCTGAATCCAGTTCTAAACCAAGACAAGTTTGATGTAAGAGTTTGAAGTGAATGATTATTGTTTATCAAACTACTCCATACATTCATCAGAAAGCCTTAATGCTCAACACTGTGATCTCCTATCAGACATAGTAGAAAAATGCATGAGTAATAGGGAAATTGGAGCCAGACAATTTTCAACATCAAATTCTGTCCTAGAAAAGAGCAACAACAATTGCAAGTGTTCAAACGTAACTGGTCACTACGGAACTATTTTCTGTCTTGAGTCTGGTTTTATCAGCACACTACCTCAACTTGGGAAATGAATATCAGGAGTGTAAAGATTTATATGTGCAATTTTCAGGATATTTCCCTTGGCCATTACTCAATTTTCTAGAAAATACTTGGTAAAAACCAACCAATTTATTTAAAAACAAAATGTCAAATGGCAGTAAATGCTTTATAGCAGTGGTTTCATACTCTTGTAAGCCCTTCAAATACTACATGGGTCAAAGACTCTCCTTCTCTTTCCTGCAAGAATTTTTTTTCCTTCTCACACTTACCATTCTCCAACCTGTTGTGGAAGTTATCCCCAGGATACTACTCATTCCCATGTCCTCTTGGACACCTCTATAAACTTCTCTTTCATAACTGAACTCTGTTTCACCCTCTGATTGCGCCGTTTCCTCCAATGCCCTACCATGTTAACCATCAATCCTCAGACAAAATATCAGCCTCTCACATGATGCTATTTTTGGTTCAAGCCTTACCAGAAACCTGCAACTCTCTTTGTACTCATATTTTTGAATGAGTGATTGAAAGTGGACCAGATTTAGACCTAATTCAATTAAAGCTTAGAGGCAGTGAGTACAGACATCTTCTTTTCAGGTACCATGCGGCCACTGTTTAGAGTTTCCATAGTTATATTGGAGCCCATAGATTATCAATCCCACCATATTTCATATTTTGCCTAATTAAACCCATGTACACATTGCCCATATCCTTGAGCATTGTTTGTTCTCATGCAATTTTAATTTCCTATTTGTCTATGGTTTTGTACATTTCTCATTTGTCTCATCATTTCTTATATTTTCCGAATGTTTTGCCTTAAAATAACCTGTTTTAAAAAGTATACATTCTTGCATACAATAACATAACAATAAATTTGTTATCAATATATGATAACTAGTTGTACCAGCGTTTTTCTAGATTTCCAAAATCAATTTCAGTGAAAAATTGAGAAGAAATGTTTTTCCCTCTGTGAATACAACTAGGAAAATACTTCATGTTCTAGACTAAATACTTATTATACCCTTATGGGCTATATCTTTTAAAAATCTGAGATGAAAATTAAATTTTGAATTGCCATCTAGAAATAAATTTTTATAGATAGTGTACACATTCGTTCCTGAAAATTGTAGAAAAGGTTTCTTGTCAAGTTCCCCAGCACAAGTGTGAATGCTCTGTTTTTGAGTACCTACTAGTAGTGAAAGGACACATTGTGGCCAGCCAACTCAAATTGCTACCCACATTTAATCATTGTAAATAGAGTAAGCAGAGAGACTCATGTTATATTTTCAGAACTTACATGCTCAATACAGAACTATTCGTTTAAAAATACCACCGAACATTCATTTGAATTAATCTAGATTTCTGTGAAAAATAATATAATAAAAAATACAATTGGTCACTTAAAACTTCTATTACATGAGTATATGAGTTCATGCAGATTTTTAACTTAGTAATCACACATAGCATTAAAGAACAACCAGAGTAAATACAACTTTATAACACTTGGAAACAGTTCAGAACTGATAAATTTTCATTTTGAAAGACTTATAGATTTTACAGAACAAAATTATCTTTCTCAGTGGAAAAAGCACATCTATAAAACACCGACATGTGTTGAACAGGACTTTTCAAAGGAGCAACTAATTGTCCCGCTGTGAAATGAACATGTATCACTGCTAAGCTTTCACCTACTGTTGGTGCAGAATGCATTTTCTGAATGGCTAGATACAGAAAAGCAACAGAGAAACAAGTACTTTGACCAAAACTCGTGGATCACAGAAAATCAATAATGAAAAAAGATTGAAAGAAATAAAGCATATTATCTGGTGTTCTCTTATACATTTGGGATTCACAATTACAAGGGGTGAGCAAATTATTAATTTTTACACACTGTGTACATTTGTCCTTGTTTTATGTTTGTCCAAGAACATGATTTAAGAACTATTGCAAAATGCCAAAATTGACCTTGATTAACAAATGACCCTCACAGGCATCTAGGTGGAGAGCACATCTAATTTGATTAATTGGAAAGAACATAAAGTAGTAATCCATAATAAATACTAGAATAGGAGCACATTCCTTACAGCAAATAGGCAATACTTAGATTATTTACAGGGATTTTCTGGCATGGTACAGTCACAGTCACTATGTGAGGATGGAGAAGTTTAGCCTATCAAGTATACTCTTCGAAGCACCAGGAGTAGACATACTTGTGCAGAAGCCTTGCACAGATGGCCATATACTATATATACAGAATAGTCTGTTTTATAACTACATTGCCGGTGAGAAACTGTGCAATTGCTGCTCTACCACTAGTAAACATAAATCATTTATCACTTCATCTGCGAATATTGTTGCAGTACTTCTTTCCAATTGCTGACACTTGCAGTCAAGATGTATTTAAATTCAAATGTCAACGATGTTGAAAAAAAGCAGGAAGATGTCCACATCTTCATATAATACTTATAGCAGGTCAAGGAAAAGATCCAAATGTGAATTTGTTAGCAAACAATGAAATGTGTACTTCAAAATGTGTTTTCAAAGTTGTAAAACTTTTGGAATTAGAAAGCCACAAGGGCTGTTCAAAATCATCCTAAAAGAACTCACAGCCTGTCTATTCATTTGCGTAAGAAATGCACATTGTTTACCTATCTACCAATTTGCCTACAGAAGATGTGATTCCCTAATAAAACTAAAAGCTGTTATTATGAGCTGTTGATTTAGTCTACAGAAAGTGTCCATTATGTTGAAGAAGTTCTCATTTTTTCTCAACTGATCTTCCTCTACAATCTTCCAACTGGAGTGCATCAACATTTCTTTCTTGATAATTCCTGAGTTTTCAGAACTCTATAGAAGTTATTTTTCCCCTTAAACTTGGTTCAGAATTTTCAAATTCAATTAAAGTCTTTAAATTTTCTTTATTTCAAATACCATGTGAATACTGAAATCTTTTTAAATATGGGCAAGACAGCTCACCTACTAAGCATGCAGTCCCTGTGCTATCATAAAACCTACTCTAAGACAACAGGATTTTAAAATTTTTGTTTTCAGGAAGAAATCAAAACTGTACATTGGAACAAGGTGCCATACTACAAAAGCAGGTCCTTCTTTCCCCCCACTATTCTGGAAATGTAAACAAAAATATTTAAGTATAAAAGCCATTTTTGTACCTTTTTCTTCAAACACTTTTTTAACACCTCAGTGTTATTAGGTGTACTTTATGCTTGGTATAGCAGAAATTCTCTATGCTCATCTAGCTGTTCAGAGGAATTCAGATTTTTCACTACCAAATATCACTGGTAAAGCTAAACTCTTTGGAGGATAAAGGCAGCAAAGAACTGTTCCTATGAAATTCCTGGGTATCTTTCAGGGTGTTATTAAGGGGTAGTTGTCCGTTGAGTAGCGTCAGAGGCAGGTTACAATAAGTATGGTGGTTGCCTAAGGAAGGTACTGGCAAGGTCGTGGTTGGTATCTCATGTTTATAACCTCTGCAACAGTGCCTCATTTGCATTGAATCTGAAGGGTGGAATTCAGGGAGATCAGCTTGAGATGACACCAGAGTGGCTGAAGTACTGGTCACGGCAATAGAGGGTATAGGCTGGAGTTCTCCAAAAAGTCCTTGTTCTGCGGAGTCCAGAACATGGCACCGCGATAGCATTTCTTTTTTCTTGATGGGCATTTCATATACTAAGTGCTTCCAAAACTTAGAATTTAATTTGCTGCTTTTGGGTCCCTTCCACTTGATCAGGGACAGAAGTTTGATGCTGCGCTTTAGTGATTCCACTTCCTGGCAATTCACTTTCCCTTTTAATTCTGTACACTCAATCAAAATCACTTTGATTTCTCCACTGACTAGCATGTTATGGAGTCTGCTTTCCAGTTCGAAAATACTCCATCCCCGTCTGAGAATATAGTCTGGAGTTAGCACGATAATAAGTCTTCTGCTTTGTTCAACATATCTTGTGAGATCTTCCATGTATGCTACAAATCACAGAAAGAGAGAAAGAGTAAAACAAAGACATTGCCAGTCTCTAAAGCATCAGGTTTGCACACTAGTATAGCAAAGATCCAGTCTCTCACTAAAGTCCGTCACATTTTCTTTTCTTGTATTGTACATTCCCTTCCTTAAAACTGAAAAAAAAAAAAAAAAAACTGCTTATAATCGTTATTTTCCTTTCCCTCACCATTACTTACAGTGTTTTGTTGGCTAACATAAACTCTGACTTCTTCAGAGCTTACGTGTATTTCAGTGATTTTTATTTATGTAATCATTTAATTCAAGTCAGGCTTCCAAGCTAGTACTCTAAGCGAACAACTAATCAAGGAGCCGATGAAAAGAGAAATGGATCCTTTTAATAAATGCAGAGTTACTGTATTTATGGGTTTTGTTTGCTTTTCTTCTTTAATTTTATTTTTATTAATATTATTTATTGTAATTGACAAATACTAACTGTATGTTATGGCCCCTAGTTTTCAACTACTAAACAAGGAGGGGGCTATGTATACTAACTACTCGAGAGATAACTGTGATATAGAGATGGTGGAAAATCTCTTTTACAATCATAGCTTGTTTCTCCGATTATTTCTGTCATTTGCAAACTTAGGTTCTCCATTATGCCCTTCAAACCCAGAGATA
This sequence comes from Hylobates moloch, assembly GCF_009828535.3. Taxonomy (NCBI): domain Eukaryota; kingdom Metazoa; phylum Chordata; class Mammalia; order Primates; family Hylobatidae; genus Hylobates; species Hylobates moloch. Next base: position 87,824,609 of record NW_026652282.1, on the reverse strand, counting down.
GGGAAGTGGTTTGTGCCCATGAGTTTAATTGGAACTAGCTGCTTTTGTTCCAAGGAAGAGTGAAGAGTAGAGTCAGAGGTTGGGGGTGGTGTGAAATGAACAGTGAAGGAGTCTACCAACTGAAAAGTATTTGCCCTACTTTGTGGAGCAATTCTGAAAGTGAGGTGAATGTGTTATCTATTGCTTTTACATGGTAGAAAAACACTCAACTGACTCCGGATTTATTTATCACATGAAATAATCCCTTTGGAATCATGCTTCCCAAAGTCTTATCTGCCAAAAAAGGAAACACACACATGTGTTAACAAATGGAGACTTAGACACAGGTGCTACACCAGAGAGCTGTCTTTACGAAGCAGAACACAAGGCCTTGTCTAATGTACAGTGCCCTCTAGCAGAAGCAGTGCTTACAGAAAGAAGCATAGCAACATTTGTCAACACAAATCTGCCCAAGGTTACAGACTGCTTTCAAGGAGTCACATTCAGCACATATTGTGGGGCCACCAAACAGCTCAGTACAAGCAATTTGAAAAGAGAAACTTATTTTACAGATACATATTTTACAGATGATCTCTCTTTTCTAAGGTTTTATTTTCACTACTTGGCAGCAAGAAAACTTTTACAAGTGAAAATGAGCAAACTTTCTTTATACCCTACAGATAAATAAGAAACTTTTAAGAGATACACATAGAATTGCCCATTTAACAATTTGTTGTTACTGTTCTTTGGGTTTTGATTTAATACATTTCAGGATCTTTCTCATGCAGTAGTTACAATGACTGTATCCGTCGGGATAAGGCAGTGTCTAAGTAGACAGGGAACTTTTAAGAATTTTGAGTGTTTTATTTTAGAGATTATGCATTCAGGGGAAAAAATAAGTAGTGAAATCTACAAAAACAAAATGAAACAAAAAAACACCACAGAAATAGTAATTGGGAAGTTATCACTCTGTAATTATCACTTAGAGAACTGGTGAAACAGAAGGGAAGGAAAGGTAGAAAGTTTCAATAGAGTGGAAAAATATTTTCCCAATGTATCAACAGCTCTGACTCTTCATTTTCTTCCTTTCTTTCTGCTCCCAAAAAGAAAGAAGTTATGTGGGAAGCTTCATCATTAGAAGTTGGATCTGTAAGATACAGTAAAATAAACTATCATGCATTTTTCTCATTATTCTTTTCACCTTTCCTCCAAAACAAAACAGAACAAAACCCAAACCCAGAATCATGATATCAGTGCAGGAGTCAATGAAGATACAGTTTTACTGGGTGATTTATGAATTCATTATTAATTTTATAGAATAATTCTTCACAAAATAATTTACCAAGGGGTTACTTTGAGTAGTATTGTTCCCTAATTAACTACAGCTTGTAATTCCATTAAAAAAAATTAAACCTTGTACAAACCTTGTCAGTAACACTCTGTCACATAAAGTGTACCTCTAGGAACAACAGAATTTTTATGCGTTAGTTTGTAGTCTAAATGTACTTTTATTTATTTTTTTATTTTTTTGAGATAAGAGTCTTGCTATGTTACCTAGGCTGGAATGCAGTGGCACAAACACAGCTCTCTGCAACCTCGACCTCTTGATCTCAAGCAATCCTCCTGCCTCAGCCTCCTGAGTAGCTAGGACTACAGGTGCCAGCCACCATGCTCGGCTAATTTTTTATTATTATTTTATATAGAGGGGGGTCTCACTATGTTGCTCAGGCTGGTCTCAAACTCCTGGCCTTAAACAATCCTCTGTCCTCAGCCTTAAATGCACTTTTAAACTATGCTTTTAGAAACTAAAGCTATATCTATACATGAGTCTATCAACTTAAAGAAAAAAAATTACAACCCAGGTATCCACACTTATAAGAGAAACTGTACGCACATGTACTAATTCGTTTGATTGGGATGTCATGGGCTTTGGCTTTGCTAGCTTCTTTTTGGGATGAGGAAAGGAACAGGGTAACATTTTCCCTCCATTAGTATGGTTTTCCCCTTTCATCCATCTATTATATTTTGCCATCTGACAGTTAAGCAGTATGCAATATTTAGGGTTCTTGGGGCTCCTTAGAGACTTATTAGACAGAATTTACATTTGCCCCCAGAAGGAATGCCTGTCAGTACAGGTCCCACTATACTCAGCTGCACAGGGTGTGGGAGTTAAAGGGAACCTTGGAGAGAGGGAGTGGTCCCTGTCTCCTGCATACTCTACTGGCTGTGCTTATTCTGGCAAAGCCTAGTGGAGAGCTGAGGCAACCATCCAGATAATTCCGGCTGAAAACCTCCTGTAGAAGAAAAAAGGTCTAAATTATCCTGGTTTGCCCTATATATACATTAATCATATGCACTAGAGTCAGTCAGTCAGTACATCAAAATTTTCCCTGGGTAGACACAGCCCCAGTGTCCCAAAGAAAACATGAGCCATTTGCTTGGGCCCTGAATCTCGTGTTCCATTTCACTTGGTGAAAAACCAAGGGGAAGTTTTCAGATGTGAAGCCCACATTTCACTTCTTGGGATGATGATCAGTGGCTGGGCAGCAACCTCAATGTTTGAAAGCAGCTGGGGAGGTGCCTCTAAGAGCTGACTGGCTCTAAGGAAAAGAAGGCGAGACTGTGCCCTAGCTTCCATATTCTGGCTTGCTCTCTGTTTTTCTCTCTTTTTCTCCCCCATTTCCCCCTCTCTACCTCTGTCTTTATCCCTTTCTTTTTCTGCCCTTTTATCCTCTTTTCTTTTTACTTCCCTCTTTGTTTTCTTTCTTGCTCTTTCTTTTTACCTATCCCATTGTTCCTCTCTATCCTATCTCCCTCTGCCTCCTTCTTCCTTCTCTTCTTAAGTTTTCTTTTGTTGTCTTTGGGAAAATATAAGAACTTAGCCATCACGGAAAACAAAAGTAAATGAGGAAGAGACCAAATAGGTAGAGTTCATATTTTTTAGTTGCTAATCTTCAGCCAGGGAATTGTTGCTGGCTTCTATGAAGCAAGTGCCCCAGTTTCCCCTTCACCCCGGGGTTGTATGTCTGCATCCAATGACTGTGATCTGGAGACTGATACATTAGGCCCATGTCCTGTTTTTGTATGGCTTGTGAGCTAAGAATGATTTATATATTTTTAAAGAGTTGTAAAAGAGAAGAATAAGAAGATACGATGCAACAGAGACCATATATAATCTATAAAACCTAAAATATTTACTATCTGGACCTTTACAAAGAAGTTTTGCCACCTCTGAATTAAAGACCAAGGAGGGAGGGTGGTTGGGTTTGGAAAAGTTTCAAATAATCTAAGCAGAAACAGGTATCAAGTTAAGACATTGCCAGCCCATAGTTAGTAGTAGTCCCTGACAGGCAGTGGGGTTTGCCCTCATAGGGTTGTGGTTTTTTGGAAGACATTTTAGAAACCTTCAGAAAACGTTTTTAAAAGCTTGTTACCACGAAGAGATAATAAAGAAACGTTTTTCAAAAAAAAAAAAAAAAAAAATCCTTAAATCCACAGCACATATGAATACTCACTAAATCTTGCCCTGACTTGTTCCAGCAAATCTAGCAACTGAGTAGCAGGAATCCCTTAAAAGACTTTTTCCACATAAAAATATAAGATATCCCTTAAATAAAAGGTCACTAAGTCATTTCTTTGCAAGCTGTGGTTTGATGTAACTTCTGATGACAGAAAAGACCAAAAGGGGCTGTGTCTGATAGCCTTCTGTTTCTCTAGACCAGTCTGCGAAACCACAACAGATTATGAGACATGAAACAAAGCCAAGTACATTTAACCTATTCATAATCTTCAACAATTAGAGAAAGAAAAAAGTCTCCTTGAACATAGTTTTGATAGGGTGCTTAAATTGATATAAATTCATTTTTTTACATTATAAGTGCAAATGAAAGAAAACTTTTTATTTTGTCTCTGCTGGGAGTTGACAGAGAGTTAGGAAAATATTCTGGAATAAAATGCCTTGCCACTAGACTCTCCGTGGGATATGTACTTATTAGAGAAATGAAAAAACTATCATGTCAGTAGCACCAGTATTTGTAAAAAGCAAAGAAAGTTGCTACCTAAAGCCTTATTAAAAACAAAGCAAATTCAATTTTAAAATATCTTTCAAGGGTCATTGAATAAAACAAAATTCTAGTGCATTTAGAGGAGAAATAGAATTAGATCTAGAAAAGTGACTTAAAAGCAAATTATGCCATTCATTAATGAAGGAAAAAGGCAAACTGAAGGAGGAAATAGAAGCAGGAAGAATGGTAGCCCCAAAAGAAATTGCTTCTAATGGGAAACATACACTTTTCCAAAAGAATTCAGTACTTTCTTAATTCTCAGGCCACCGAGTCTACTGCAGATGTAGGCAAGAAGGACATGGGAGGAAAAACTCTATATTCATGAATTTCTATGTGGTCTTACTCCTGCCTACTAACCATCTGATTTCTCAAACTAATCATTTACCTCCTTGTAAATTATTTTTGTGTTGACACCTCCACTAATGTCAAGGTCATTATCAGCAGCATATAGGATATATTTTTTAAGAAGGTAAAAGACAAATACTTAGCCTGTAAACAAAAGCATAATTTATTACTTTCCAGATTCATATAATAGTAATTTGATATGCTTAAATTCACAGTTATGCACAGCAGCTATTATTAGTTAAAAAGACACACCATTAGGGTGAGACAGGATGCATCAAAAGAGATAATACTCCACTAATTTTTGGTGAATGTTAGCTAATTTATAGCTATCAACACTATTTATAAAACCTATAGGTTAATATATCAAGACCTAAAATCAAGCCTACATATGTTGCCTATATATCAAAGAAAAATATATTATTCACCACTACATAGTTGGGGAAAATATCACACATTTGCTATAACTAGAGGCTTACAGTGGGTTACTTTATAATGTAGTCTCACTAAAAATACTATCTGAGTTTTATATAATGATTCTAAATACTAACCTACTGGCATAGTTATACACGTTGACTCTATCTTGGCTGATGTTGCTAAAGATTTTAGGTCTTGATTCTGTCTCTGACAGATGTAAGATTCTGTATCTGTTGTTTGCCATGGAGACTGAGGCTACATAATGTTAATTTAGCCGTGTGTGTGTGTGTGTGTGTGTGTGTGTGTGTGTGTGTGTATAGGAAGACTTTTTTTTTTTTTTTTTTGAGACGGAATCTTGCTCTGTTGCCCAGGCTGGAGTGCAGTGGCGTGATCTTGGCTCACTGCAACCTTCGTCTCCTGGGTTCAAGCAATTCTCCTACCTCAGCCTCCCACGTAGCTGGGATTACAGGCACCTGCGACCACGCCCAGTTAGTTTTTGCATTTTTAGTAGAGATGGGGTTTTACCGCATTGGCCAGGCTGCTCTTGAACTCCTGACCTCAGGAAATCTGCCCGCCTCGGCCTCCCAAAGTGCTGGGATTACAGGCGTGAGCCACCGTGCCTGGCTGGGAGCCTTTCTAAATATGTGTGATATTACTTGTCCTACAAAAACCTTTCCTGCCCTCTCCCCTTCCAAATTCTTGGCTTGATAATTCACAGTTAGCTGAGCTAAATTTCTTAGGCAGGAGTTTTGTTCTCTATAGTATGAGGGTCCTAATTAATTTTGATTAGTCATTGACTCAGCAGCTAACATGAATTTGCTGAGACCTGATGACTACAGGGAATTGTGTGTATTTACAGTTCTGAGTTTGGAGGCTATATTTCTAGTAATGAATCCTGTACTTTCACATTTCACCTGTGGGTGAGTGGGGAAGCATGACAGCGTGAAGAATCCACTCTGAATGCTGTCCACATTTCTGTCTTCTTTCTCTTCTCTCTTCACCTCTTCACAGAGAGTAGAGGTAGGGAATGGGACACATTTAGAGAAGATTGAAAGAAACATAAAGTGGAGAGTAGCAAAGAAAGCAAACCTGCAAAATACCGTCCACCTCTTTCTTTCTCCCTTCTGAAGCCCTAAAAGCTTGTAGTGTAACTAATTCTCACTGGTGCAGCCTTAATGAATATGGAACAAAGCCACTTACTTACAGTCTTTTCTGTGTTTCCTTCAGTACTTAAGACAATCTTATCCTGGTTTTATACTATGTTTTTTGTTTGTTTGTTTGTTTAAGATGCCTGTCCTTTGTGCCACCCAAACAGCAGATTTCCTGAACGAAATTCTACATAATCAACTCTAACCTCTACCTCAAACTTTGATGAGAAACATTATTCTATTGACCTCAGTACATTGCTAGACATATTGAAGTACAGTTTTTTCTCTCTTGACTTTAACATGAAGGGGATGGTGGACACGTTCAATTTTATTCTATGTGAGTAAAGTTCACACAATATGTTAAATTTCCATGATTGTTCACGTCACCCCTCCCTCAAACTTTTTAGGTCACAGACATCAGATTGTCTGGAAAACGATTTTATTACTCCCCAAAGACAACTTAATTAAATGGTGTCCAATCTGTTCGGCTATTAGAGGAACTAGTGGCAATGAATGCTTACAGATCCACGTACAAAAATGTTTTTTTGCATGCCTCACTTCAGAAGTAACTAGGGATCATCTGACACCAGATGTATTCTCCAGTCATTTGTCATTTCATTGTCAACACAATCACATGGCTAGTACTAAGCATTAAAGAATTGAAGATTAGATTAGTGAGGAAAGTCTACCAAATGCAAGAATGTAATCAGACATTATACTTTTTCCCTTAAATTACTGAAAGTCTTAGGATTCCTTCATGGAAAATTGAGCATAAAGACAAATGAAAAGATGATTTGACACATGAGGCTAAATTCATAAATATAATTTAAAAAGATGTGGCCAGTAAACCATAAGCATGATAATATTTTTAGTTTTCTAGTTTATTTCTTGAATGCAATCATGCATGAACAACTCACATAGGGATCCTCATAGTCTTTCTATAAATAGAAAGGGAAATTGAGGTAAAAGCCTTCCAAGGATTTTTTTTCCTCTTCAAAGTCCACTTAGACATCTGTAGCTTTTTCTAAAGCTTCATCCAAAACTGGCTTAATTTATAATTGTTAATAAATATTGCATATGCACCTTTCAGCACCTTACTTTCTTACTTTTAAAGGGAAACAAAGAGTACAGGATTGGGTTGTTTCTACTTTTAGTTTTAGAATGCTATTTTCTCCATCTGACCAGTGGCCCTCAGCCTGATTCAATAACTTTTTACATTTTTGGTTTTTATTTAATCTCTACAAAAACACTGAGATAAGATAGGCCCAAGAGCCTAAATGGTACTCATCCAAAAATGTCCCCAATCTCAGGATCTCAATTGCACAGCTGGGTTCTGTTGGTCACATGTCAGCTTCACAGCACATCTGTTCATTCCTCAAGGATCCTCTAGGCCCCATGAACACAATGTGCTCTGTGTAGAGTAGTTTATACCACAAAAACCAGCAGCTGCATGGGTGAGAAAAATCTCTACTTCTCAAGTTTGTGTCTCTAGGCAGTTTGAATAGGGTGGTTTCTATCTGGCTTTCTTCTGGTTGCCTGTCACTTCTGACATTCAGATGCCTGTTGGCAACAAAGTTGCTTTCGCTACTCTCAGGGACAGATGTTTCTAGTCTGGGAAAAGACAGACCAAACTTTTACTGGAAAGCAAGAATTCTTGCCATATTTAGGCACCCAACCTGAGAAAACATAAGGAAGATCCTGGCCACAGGCTCAAGAATGGAAAGGTAGTCACTGCCAGGAAAATAATGTCCAGATCGGAACACTCAGTTTCAGCATTTAGGAAAAATATTTGCATCAAATCTCCCCATCTCTGCTGGTTAATAATGGCCAAAGGACAACATATTCCTGGTAGGGCATGGGTGGCACAGACACCCCCAGCTCACCTTGGAAAGTGACATCTTTGTAACCAAGATTTCTGAGAATTCTTGGTTATATGAGAGAGAGAGAGAGAGAGAGAGGGAGAGATTTTCATGTACTTTTGAAACTGTGTACATTGGAAAGGTTTGTGTGTTGATGAGGTTGAGTTGGAATACCGTGAGAGTAGTACAAAAAGACTGAAGATACATCAAAAGTGAAGACATTAAATATGAATGGGTTTATATCATAGATGTCATTAATTTGATTCACAGAAAATTATTGTTGTGGATCAAGAATGATTTTATGAAGTCTGCTTTCATAGTCCTCAAAGGCCTCATTGCTAGTTTTCAGAGGAAGGAGTAGTCTTAGGTCAACATGTTTTAAATGAGATGTGAGGGACAAACACAGCTTATAATACTGTAACTAGGCTTCCCCCCCCCCACAGGAATGTGTCTATATTTATATAGTATAAGCTGTTAAATCTGTACCAATGGTTGAAAATACAGACCACAGAAGCTTCTTTAATAACACATATACACCAAGTCCAAAATGTTCTACTCTGTCATTCATGTGTAAATCAAGTATATTATTCATATACTTCATTGACTTCCTGAATGCGTGCTAAAAATGCCAAGGAAAAACTCGTTAATCCTAACATGGTGACTGCTCAGCTAACTCTAAAATGTTGATGGAAAGGAAAAATTGTCAAAGGGCCTTTTTAAGAGCCTCTGCAGGTTACACTCACAAATCGGAATTCAGAGAACATGAATTTCCTCGTTCAGGAAGGAAGGATTAAAATCAAACACCCTCCAGTGGTTGCATCTAAAAACTGCATAGTTGTCCCAAATGGATTACTTGTAAAAGGAGTCTTCCTGTGCACCATTGAGGACCCAAGATCCAAGACCCTACTCAGTCTGATTTTAAAGCATTAAAAGAATTTTCTGTGGACTATAAAATCTCTGCCCATCCTGATGACATTTTTCAAACAAAATCAATAAACATCTATGAAGCATCTAATGAGCTCAAGTCTTCTGCTATATGACTATAGGGATACAAAAATAAATGAGATACAGTCCCTGTCCTCATGGAGTTTATAATCTTGCTGGCTAGAAAAGACATAAATAGATGAAAAGCTAGTAAAATTATTTTAAAATGCAAAATGTCACAGGAGTACAAATTTACTGTCAAATAAGTGATTATACACCATGAATTCTACAGCTGGAGAGATTATTACGGACCTTTCACAGAGGCAGTGATATGGAGAAGGATAAGTAGGATTTGCAAAGTCATAGTCAAACATGAACAAATGCATTACAGGGACATACAATGTATATCAAAGGCACAGTTTGGCTAGAGTGGAAAGTATGAGTAGAGGAAGTGGTAGGAGACAAATTTAGAGGATAAATCTGGGCTAGCAAAAGATTGTAGAAGTGTTTAGCTAAGGGTTATAAATTTTATCCTGTAGTAAATAGTGAATGATTCATTTGTTGAACACAGAAGTGACATGATCGAGGAGATGTACTTGATATTAGTGGGGCTGAATGGATGGGAGGAAAGATAAGGAAGGTAGAGGGATAATTAACATTGAAGGAGTTAGATAATTAGGGCCTACACTAGGATGGAAAAGTGAGAATGAAAAAAATGCAAGGGACACTGGATTTGGGAGAAAGACACAGAAGAATGAAAAATGACTCTGAGGTATCAGGATGTTTCTTAGAGAAACAACAAATGTAGAATAGTATTTCAAGTCGTAAAAGTGGGGTATCAGGATGTTCCTTGGAGAAAAAATAAATATAGGATAGTATGGGGAAAACTGCAGAAAGAAAAGAATGAAGGACCATGATAAGAAGCTTGGGGAATTCTTAAATTTGTGGAGGAGGAAAAAATAAACCAGTAAATATTGCCTTCTTTGTTCCTTTCCATGCATTTCTAAGTGTGCGTACTAACGTGCACACATCAACATACACAGACATAAATGAACCCTAAGAAAAGAGATGAACAATCAAAACCCATTTGTTTCCATTTGTCTCCTGTCAGCTTAGTGACCAAGGCGGCCTGCTGGTAATCTGAATAAATGTTATTGAGGAGCAGCATGATCTAGCAGAGTGAGAACCAAAGTCAAATAAATCTAGGTTCCACTGCCAGCTCTACCATTTGCCAACTGTTTGATCTTGGACGATTTTGGGGTTTTGCTTCCTCAGCATGAGGATGTAAGTACCTACTCTCTCACAACACAGGGTTACTGTAAAAATGAAATGAAGTAATGTATGTGAAATTATTTTATACACTGTCAAGTACTGGTAATATAAGCTTTTTATTTTGTTATTATCACATGTTGAAATTAACATGTTATGATTTATAGTTACCAGTTCAATCTTCCCCTCTCAAGGATATTAGTACTTATATGCAAATGAGTTCTAGAACTTATATTTTCCTCAATGGCATTTTAAGCTCTTCGAGAGCAGGGACTATGTCTTAGATTTCTCTGTGTTCTCCTTATACTTTACTGTGTATGTGTATGCACTCTGGACGTTAATGGGAAAAAAGTACATATTTTGACTTGAAACTGAATTTATTCTGAAAGCCTCAATATAGCTTTCAATGTGTAGCATAACTTAAAAATAGCATTCAAGCCTAGCATTCAAGTGTCTTGAAAATAATTTAAGTACACAGTGAGAGTGCTGTACCCAATGGCCTCATATACCTTTTTAAGTGAATTTTTCCACAAATCTGGAAATAAGTGACAAGGCATAATGAATAACAAGGTTGAAAGGCATAGATTCAAAGCCATTAGTGACAATAATTGTAGGTATAAGTAGACGTTCAGTGACAGAAGACTAGCTTTGGAACTGAAATATATTGAAAAGGCTTTAACTAACTTTTACAGATTTTTTTAAAAGATCATAATGCTTTTCAGGATACTAAGGCAATATAATAAAAATGACCATTATGGCACAATTTAGAAATCATACCCAAAATATTAGTGAGAATGCCTTTAAAAATATTCAGATGCTAGAAAGTCAGAACATAGACATATGGGAAAAATTTGGATTTAAGAAACTCTACTATGAGAAACAACTGTCTAAATACTTGGCTCTGATGTTTGAAGCCTTCACATAACATCCTAAAAGAAACAGAACGTTTTAAACACAAAATTTGAAAGTACTTACTTCCACTTGGAATCAGGTCTCTTTCTGGGATGAAGAGTTTATATCCATAGTGTTTTTCCAGGACATCTGGCAGTACTTCAAGAGCAAACTGCTCTTCTTCAGGATTGTCACAGTCTAAAGTATCTTGGTCCACTTTTGTATAAGAGAGATAGGCATCATATTCCTTGTTGTCTTAAACATAAAGAACAACAAAAGGGTTGTAACTATTAGCAGGTTCTCTTTGAGTACTAAGAGGCAGGAATAGCACAATAATTAGTGACCGTCTTTAATAATTGGAAAAAAATAAGTCACATGCCATGATATAGGAAATCTAATCCCTTTCAAAATAACCTAGTCATATGATATGAATTGAAACTTATGCAATGGGCCACCTATAGTCAGAACAGAATAAAAGAATTATTATTTGTGACTTTCAGTGACTATATGCATTTGTAATACTCAATGATGTGTGAATGATTAGCTCAGTGTGTTTGAATGCAGGACTAAATAGACCAAAGTCATGGATTTAACCCCTTTATTTTCCAGTTGGCTTGGCTCTGTTACTTGGCCACAGACTATACCTTGTTTGCACAAATATGTGCAAAAGATCCAACAGGGGCTGGGCCCTAGAGTGTGGAAGATTGAAATAATCCAGCCTTGCTCCTGGAGACACTGTTCACAGCACATGCCATAGTTCCAGTTGGTTAGTGTCGTCATCTTCATATACAAAAAGCAGTTCATTACCAAATATTAGAGACAGCAGCTGGGTTTTATACAAGTGCATTGCCTGTTACTCTTGTTCAGTTCATGGCCAACTAATATGACACAAGCTTCCAAAAGAAGCCTTTGTTTCAAAATATACATCCGTCCAGTACTGCCAAATTAGATTTTCCCTCCACACATTTAGTCAGGGAGTTAACTGTGCTTTACAAGTGTATTTTTTCCTCTTTTGCTGTATTGGCTCAGAGCCAGTCTCTCCAGAGAGAAAATGTGCATGTATGCATACAATTTTTTTTTCCTGCAAAATGTTAATGAACATAGCTACTTGAGGTATTAGTTTCTGAAGGTTTTAGATGGACCACATCCATACTGAAAAAGTTATAGTGAGATTTTCAAAATTCCCTTATTAAAAAAATTTTTTTAAAGTTAATGTAGAGAGCACAGACTCCTGTGAACTATTAGTTAACCCAGTTACTTACAAATAATAACTGCGAAAGACTGTTAAAAATTTCAGGATTTCTTTCTCAAACACATCAATATTTTCTATTAAAACATACCTAATTAGAACATATCTAAAACCTGACGACAAGGTAATTTTTAAAATGAAGCAGCCGCTCATTTACTTCCACCACAACCCACACCATGATTTCATTCTACATGCTGAAGGAGGAATAAACTATAGACATATGTGCTATAGACACCCTCTTTTAGGAGTAGATGAGACCTCCCTATCTCTGAAGTAGGATTATGTTGTTCTAATTTTAGTAAGATTTTAGCCTTCACCACTCCCAAACAAAAGAAATTCTGGTTATTTATATTAAGATGGTGCCTGAAAGAAGGAGAAAGGGTTAATACTCTTTAGCATCTTTTCTGGCTGCAAAAGGCTTCCATAAACCTTGGTTGGATTACTTGATTGCCTGGAAGCAAATGTACATGAAGGACTGCCCTGGGTAGTTGAGATCATTTCGCTTACAAGTTGGGTGCATTCCACTGGTGTGCATAAAGTTCTGCTTGGAAGTGAGAATGTTCATAAGCAATGCTAATGTAAGAACCTCCTGGTAATCCTAGCACCTCTGCCCTTGTTCCAATCACGTGCAGGATACACCTGCAGGCCCCTGACTTTCTCCAGCTATAATTACTCACCTGGGACTCAGAGCTGCCGATGATACACAGCTGGAAGAATAAAATAGGCCAAAGGACAAATAGCTCCATTCACATGAGCAGAATATATTTCATTGTTCTTGATAGTGTTGCTGCCTCAAACTCCATAATGTCAGACCAGACCCTGTTACTCTCTCTGACTTTGATAACTTTCCTGTTTCACAAACCTCCCTAAATTCAACCACTTATTAATTCATTCAACAATTATTTGTTGAGCATCTGCAATGGCTACTTGACTTCTTTACCCATCTGACCAGACCTTCTAGACTCCTGTCCTATTGCTTGTACTATGGTTATTTGTCTTCCAAACATACTAAACTCACATATTCTTGGTTCTGTCCTTACTGGCTCCACCTATATTCTGATATTGCAGTTCAATGCTACAAACACTTACCCCTAGAAGTACTTCTATACTTACATTTTCCAAGCTGTGACAAACAGCATGCATGTCCTTGGTACGTATTAACACCCAACACATCTGGATTATAAATTTTACCTCGCATTCTAGAAGCACACCATTTGTTGAAAAAATGAATGCTTCTGGTTTCATTCATGTCCCTTTAAGATGAACTAAAGGTGAAGAGCTTATGGTGGCTGGCCAGAGCAGGAAGATAGCTCTCAAAGCCACCATGTCAGATGTCCCAGAAGTTCTAGGATACCAGCTAGTGAGCCAGCAGTGACACGGATGCTACAGTTTAAATAATGCACTTCAGTCTTATGCAGACAGCCAAGGAAACCTCATGAATAGCTGCAGCTGTTGCTCACAAAGAGGAGCAAGATAGATAAAGCAAAATCAACAACATGATGCAAATAAGGTTAACAGCAAGGCCTGAAAATAGTTTCTAAACCAAAAGGCTGTTCAGCAGCACCGCTTTTCTAGGCAAGGCTAATGAGCCTTCCTTTGTGCTAAATCATGCTGACTAAGCTCATCTGAGGAACCTGGAAATAGAGCACAATGCAGACAGAACAGTGTAAAGAAGAGGGCTGGCACAGTGGTTACCATAGGTATGCTGTTCCTAATAAAGAGAGAAGTTATAAGGAAGATAACGAAACATTTTGTAGAAGAATTTTCCTTTTGTTACGTTTGTCCTTTTCTGTTATAAAATCTGATTCGAATCCTGTTCCCTATCAAGAAGCCATTCGTGTTTATAACTCAGTTGTTCTGCAGCTGTGCTAAACAGAGTGCTAAACTCCCCTAGTTTCTACAGAGCAAATACTGTGTAATCTTGTTGATTATTATATACCTACTACCTACTATAGTACTATAGTACGTGTGTGTGTGTGTGTGACTGTAGTGTTAATCCAGATGAAGAATATAAGTAAATGCATCATGCATAGTCCCTGCCACTTAGTAGACACTTAAATATTTAATGACTGAAAAATTGAAAGGTTAAATAAATGAAGCAATCATTGGTGGGGTGAAATAAAATGAATTAAATTTTAAACATGGCTAAGAAGTTAAAGTTTGTTGGATGGATTTTATTTTATACAAAATCAGGCATTTTTATAAGAACTTTTAGGAAATACTATTATAGATATTATCATAGAGCATGAAGAAAAAGCATATGGTTAAAATTAAGTTGTGCCTATGATATGTCAAAATATTTAAATAGTGAAATGAAAAATTTGATAGATTATCTGGATGACATTTGGCATTCTGTAACTGTAGATTTCTAAAAGGCAGTTAAAATTCATTTATTCATTTTCACCATATACATGTTGACTTTTTAGTATTCCACTGAAGCTAATACAGAGGTTATATACTTAAAGTCCAAGGTTCTATGCAGAAATATAAAATATTTTAACCATCCTTCCTAATGAAAACACTTGAAGTATCCTCTCCCCATATTGCATTTTCCCCCAAACAATGAATTTGGAATCAATACATAAAATTATGTAATCAAAATGCTCTATATTACTGGACACCTTTGAACCCATGAGCCACATTGCAGATAAAGATGCATAGTGGAATATTTAATTCTTGAAAAATTGTATCATATCAGCATAAAATTAATCTTACAAATATGTACTATGATCAGTTAGTCTAGGTTATTGGGTATCAGTGATGAAGGTAATTAATTATTATAGATTAACATAATAAATCGTATAATCTCAGAGATTAACAAACTGCATACTATCAGGACTCAAAACATATTAATCACAGAAGCCTCCCTTTCATATTTTTATTTATTTTATTCTTTTTTCTTTTAGATACAGGGTCTCACTCTGTCACCCAGGCTGGAGTGCAGTGGTGCGATCATAGCTCACTGCAACCTTGAACTCCTGGGTTCAAGCGATTCTCTTGACTCGGCCCCCACGACTATCTGGTACCAAAGGCATGCACCACCATGCCCACCTAATATTTTTTAAACTAATTTTTGTAGAGGTGAGGTCTCCCTATGTTGCGCAGGGTGATCTTGAACTCCTGGGCTCAGACAATCCTCCTGCTTAGGTCTTCCAAAATGCTGAGATTTTGTGAGCTACTGTGCCTGGCCCCTTTTATGTTCTTTTACATAGATAATACATCTTTTACCTTCACAATTGGATACTTTAGCCACTTGCTGGCACCTGGGAACCAGGGACATTTCCCTCAATAACATATTCTCTCTAGTTTTTTTTCTGTGTACAGATATGAAGTCAAGATTTTTCAATATTAACTGTTGTATAGAGGAAGAACTGAGGGTAATTGATCATATTTCCATATATATTGTCAGTGTATATAATAATTGTTGGAATAGGCCTTAATTTTTCATTTTTAAGATAAGGTCTGAATAAGAGTCTGTAGTACTTTTAAACGGGCTGCTGTAATTGCTGAGTAAATGTGTAGATTTGAAAATGAGCAAATGAGCATGCATATGTACTCATCAAAAAGCATTTCACGCCAGGTGCAGTGGCTAACGTCTGTAGTCCCAGCATTTTTGGAGGCTAAGTCCAGAGGATTGCTTGAATGCAAGAATTTGAGACCAGCCTAGGTAACAAGGCAAGACCCTGTCTCTACAAGAAATAACAATAATAATAATAATAATAATAATAATAAATTAGCCAGGCATGGTGGCATGCACCTGTAATCTCAGCTACTCAGGAGGCTGAGGCAGGAGGATTGCTTGAGTACAGGAGTTCGAGGCTGCAGTTAGCCAGGATTGCACTACTGCACTCCAGCCTGGGTGACAGTGAGACTCTGTCTCAAAAAAAAAAAAGGCAAAACAAAACAAAACAAAAAACACACATTTCTTTGTAGTTAAAAAAAAAAGAATTTCTGTAATTTACTATGAAAATATGAAAGTCAATTAAAACCCGCCCATATGATCATTTATATAATAGTAACAATAAGACCAAAATCAGATTCCTCAAAAATTTTGACATTACATCTATCACTATAAAATTAAAATCAAAATTGTGAATTTCTCTTTTTTGAGGTAAGACCATCAACTCAAAAAAAATAAACAAAAGCTCCAACCTTACTTATTTTGGTACAATGAAAACTCAGTTTTAAGTCTGTCTTTTTAAAATAATGTTTTCCAAATAGGACTACTTCCTAAAAAATTTTTTGGCTTACCTGTGGCATTCTATACACATTTCCAAGGCTTACAGCAGTTGTGGGATGAGAACTTTATGTATAAGAAGCTACATGCCATGATTTCTTATTGATTTTGATTGGAAACATGGCAGTTTGTACCCTTGAAAAAAATTAAATCATTTTAAATGTTCAAAGAAACAAAGCTCAGTATACTGCTTTATTGATATTTCACTCACAAGATTTTCAAAATTCATAAACAGCAAACATAAGAAAATTATGAGCTACACTCTGAATTTTTATTCTTTCAGATCACCTTTGAGAATGGTGCTATAAGCATTCAAAATATGTAGGTACATGTACTTTGAGCTTTAAAAGGATTGTCTCCATAGCTTTCAATCTGTTTCTTGCATGATTGCTTGTTTTGTAGATGGCAGCAATGGCTATAAATGATCTGTACTTAAACTTGCATTTTCTGAAAAAAATTGGAATTGATTCTTAATTTGCTTCTTACTAAGAGGGAGGGATTTGACAGCAATTGTTTTATCTCCTGAGCAACTAATGTCTCATTGTTAAACTTTTTATTGGAAATAAAGTCAAATGTATAGGAATATTATAAAAATAAAACTATTTCAAAAAACATACATAGCATTTACTCAGATTTACCTACTGTTAATATATTCTCCTCTTTTCTCTTTTTCTTGGTAAGTCTTCTAAACTACTTAAAGGTAAGTAACTTGCCATAGCGCTTTACCCCTAAATATTTCAGCTTGTACTTTCTAAAAATAGGGAAGTTCTCTTACATAATCATAAATGCATGCCATTTAATGGAATTTGAACAGTAGAAGACAGCTTACCATCATTAGTTTCATCAGCTCCAAAGTGCTGCCTGTAGAAGAGCATCAATTCAATGTTGTAGCATTTGTAAATGACCACCAGCAGTACAAGGAGGAGGAAGATTGCTCCCAGGCCCCCTGCAAGCTCAATTTTGTAGATTAAATCTGGAGCGAACAGAATAAACAGGAAAAGGTAATTAAATCAGTAACACTTGGGATCTTCCCATATTTCTAGTATATAAGATGCACTACCATTCTGTTTTCCTTTCCAGAAAATTCTTGCTTAATGCAGTAGCTTTGCTCTTGATACATTTGTATGAATCAAATTTTTGTAAAATAAACTATTTAAAATTTGATTAATTTACTATTAAAAGTGGTAAGTCTATCTGAAAAGGAATAGTTGCTCTCAATTCGTTTTGAATGCATTTAAGATGTCACATATATGCTTTTGCTCTAAATGTATTTCAGGGAACTATTAAAGCTACTTTATTCGGGTCCAAGACCAATATTTTCTTATTTCTGTTTAATTATCTTATTGGTTTGGCAAGATTACCATCTAGTACTTCTCAGGCCACAGGCCCTATTCTTTTGCAGGAGAACAACATCATAAAATTACTTTCAGAGTCAAATAAAATCTAATGAGTTTGCAGGATTTAACTGTTTCATTTAGCCCCAGTAGAGCATAATCCAATATAAGGTAAGCAGGTAAAATTAGCTTATCCATTTCCCCTACTTATTTGAATAAATGACTGTAATATATATGTGATATAATATGCCCAATGGAGCTAAAACAGAATGAGAAATCCAGGCTAATCACTTGGCCTCTTCAGCCAACACCAGCCTACCTGATAGCAGACTTAGGCTGCTCCAGTGGGGCATCCCTAGGACTCCGAGCATTGGATCAATTAAATCAAAATATAATGGAAGAAGACATAATGTCTCCCAGGCTCAGGGAACAGTGACTTAACCTGTAGTTAATCAGTGATATTAATAAATCTAAAGAGTGTATCATCAAAAGAGGGTATGGTATCATGAAATTTAGAGAAATGGGAAGTCAGAGGAGAATTTAGAATGTGAGTTCAGCAATGTCCATAGGAAAAATACTGAATCTGAGAGACATCAGACCAGAGACGTATTTTCCACAGGGACATTATTGGTCTCATTGTAATTAGATAAAATTACCTACAAGATTACCTAACCTCCCGTTAACGTAATTACATAATTACCAAGTGACTATTTTATTACTAATTCAGCTTACCATGTAACTGGAAACTAGAAAAGAGAGAGACAATCTAGTTTGTACATCAGTTCCTTGTGAGTTTAGTTGGCATCAGTCAGTCTTCCTGGATGGATCAATTCTGGGGCACTGTCAAAATCAAATTGCTGACCACTGACAGTCTGTCACTCTTGAAAGCCAGACTGTCAACCTTTCTCTAGGAATGTCCCTTATCTCTATACAGGATTATTGCTTAAGAGAAATTAGCCAGGCTCAATATAACAATTAAGATCCATTTAGTAGTTTATATTTTATAAAAAAGAATATATATATATATATATGTATATATATATACACACACACAGAGAGAGAGAGAGAGAGAGAGAGAGAGAACAGCCAATCAGGAGACTCATAGAATGGAAATTTAAGAAACACAAATAAATGTCACTCTTTTTGAGTATGGAGAGAGGGGGAAGGATAGAAAAGGGAAGAGAGTGGGGCTGCTGTGAAGGACAAAATATGCCAACAAGGAACATTGTGAGGGTACACACAATGAATAGGGGCAGGAAATTGGAATCTGTGTCTGTCGTGCCTGCTGCAAGAGGTGGTCTTTTAAAAAACTAAGCCACAAAATTTCAGGTAAAAAAAAAAAAAATTCACCACATAATTAGCAATGCTTCCTGCCCTCTATGTAAAACATGGCTCTCCAGGAACCACTACCTTCCTCTGCCTCTGCCTATGTTGGGGATAAAGCAGGCTTTCTTAAGAAATCTCTGTGGGCTGCAAATCACAATTTGTACTTGTTTTCTCACCATCTTAAATACACCATCAATTATACATTATTAAAAGCCAATTTTAAATAGAGAGAGCAATACAATTTTCTTTGTTACTCTGAAAACTGACTTCTCTTTCTTCTTAGGGCATTAATTGACTTGATTCAAAAGGTTTTTCCTGTTTTAAGATGTTCACTTTATGCTATAAATTTTTTGGTCTTTCTGTCTCTCTCTCTGGTCAGAAGAGCTTTCAAATGTTTTAAAAGTCGTGAAATGGGAAGTTTTTCAGCAATTTCTCTTATTTACAGAGTAGAGTTGCTATTAGGTAGATGGAAAACTTCAGCAGCAGGAACAATTTGTGCTCTCAAGTAGCAGACATTTTTTCAGCAGTAAATTTATGGAAGAAAACTATGGTGAAAAAAGTACCTTTGTGATTTTGGGGTCCATTTTATAAAAATGTCTTTGAAAGATATTATGTAATGATGGCTGTTTAAGTTGAAAACTGTGGACCTAGGCCCAGAGACTCAACCAGATTCTTTGATTCAGCCCAGGCAGTCACATCAAAAGGGAAACATCTATCCTATAATCAGAGGGCAGAATTGCCATCACCATAATGACACCTGGATTTTCTTTTGTCTTCTATTTTCAATTGCAATTTTCAATCTCAGCAGGATCTATACTTCTAGGGACATTTACTGACTAAGAAACCGAAAGTCATTTTAGTTGGGCTGTGTCTTGTATATGCTTCACAAAGAGAGCTGTAGCAAGAACAGCAAATATTTATGGGCTTGTAACTTCTTCTAGGCACCCAAAGTACATGTGTAGCTCTTTTTACCTTCTTAGTTTGAACCCACCTATTTCTTCACTGTGAACACAAAGATCAGATATTATAGAATGGGACAAATAGCAACTGAAGCCAAGGGACTGGAGAGAGGGAATGCAGGGAATGTTTGAGCTTGCTCCTCTGACTCACAAGTTGGGAAGCAGGTTAGGAGATCCCACCTGAGGGCTTCTGTCATGGTCTGAATGTCTGTTCAAAATGCATATGTTGTAACCTAACCCCCAAGGTGATTATGTAAGACGGAGGCCTGGCCAGGCACAGTGGCTCAAGCCTGTAATCCCAACACTTGGGGAGGCCGGGGCAGGAGGGTCGCTCGAAGCCAGGAGTTTGTGACCAACTGGGTCAACAAAGTGAAGCCCTGTCTCTACAAAAAATTTAAACAATTAGTCGGGCATGGTGGTGTGTCCCAGCTACTCTGGAGGCTGAGGTGGGAGAATTACTTGGGCTCAGGAGTTTGAGGCTGCAGTGCGCTATGATTGAGCCACTGCATTCCAGCCTGGGCAACAGAGTGAGACCCTGCCCTGTTTCTAAAAAAACAAAAAATAAAAAACGAGGGAAGCATGTGAGAGGTGACTAGGTCATGAGGGTAGAACTTTCATAAATGGGGCCTGTTATAAGAGATGCCTGAGGAAACCTGTTTGCTGCTACTGCCATGTGAGGACACAAAGAAAGTGCCATCTATGCGAAATGGGTCCTTACCAGATACCAAATCTGTTGGTACCTTGATCTTGGTCTTCCTAGCCTCCAGAACTGTGAACAATCAATTTATGTTGTTTATATACTATCCAGTCTAAGGTATCTTGTTATAGCACCCCAAATGGACTAAGACAGAAATTGGTACTGAGAAGTGGGGTGCTGCTGTAACAAATACCTAAAGTTGTGGAACCAGCTTTGGAACTGGGTAATGGATAGAGGGTAGAAGAGATTTGAAAAGAGCCTTAAGGGCAATTCTGGTGAGGGCTTGGAAGAAGAGAGCTGTAGAGAATTCCTCAGTCATCTTAGAGATTGCCTAAATGGTCGTGATCAGAATGTTAGTAGAAATATGAATGGTAAAGGCCATGCTGATATCTCAGACAAAAATGAGGAATAGGCCCCTACCAGATATGAATCTGCTGGTGCCTTGATCTTGGACATCCCAGCCTCTAGGATTGTGAGCACCAAACTTATAATGTTTAAAAATTACCCAGTCTAAGGTGTTTTGTTATAGCATCCTGAGCAGGCTCAGAAAGTTTTCTATTCAGGTATGGTGGGACAGAGTGAAGCAGCAGCACTGAGAATGAAGAGAGAGAGATTCAATGGTATGCCTCTGTTTTATGAGAAAGGAAGTATGTGCAGAGAAACAGAAATAATTACCAGAATTTCTTGAACCTAAGTTCAGACTCTTGGCTCACCAAAGAAAAAATTTAGGATGAACTTCTTACTGAAATGCTAGTTGCACTTACTGGCAAATTGTTCACCTGAGAATAAGGAAGTGGTAGGTGCAGACAGAAGATAGGTAAGAAGATGGGTAGGTTACAAAACTTGATCCTGTTAATTGGATATATTAGATGTGAGTTTTCACTTTACAAAAGCCCTTTTCACTTAATGAAAGGATGCATCATGTTTCTTCTCCATAATGATCACTTAAGGCATTTTAAATATTTGACTTAGAGCTCATCAGGAAGTTATTGTTCCATAAAACAAGCCATACTAGTATTCCAAGTAGGAATACTACTGCCAATGAGGCCAGGCTATGATGTGATAAAGCCTAAAAGGTCCAACTCCAAAGGAAATATCTTAAGTTTCTCAAAAAAAGCCAGAGCTTGTTCTGACTTAAAAAAAATATGACAGGTCCATAAGGATTCTTGCTCTTTCTTGGGCTTCCACTATATTGTCAGAAGCTGCTAAGGAGACCAAGTGAGGGAAGATTAACTGCATACTTTTGTAAAGCACAATGAAATCATTTAACTGCTACCTAGAACAGAGAGTACAAACTGGTATACTATGGGCCAAAAAATTGGTTCTGTTGGATCATACAATGTTTCAAAAATGAATACTAATATTTAAAAATTAAAAGACATCATATCCAGTCTTTCAGCTTCACTTGAAAACTTCGAAGCTCTTATATCCCTGGGCATACATTCCAGCAAAAACAGCAGTAATCTTATAGAACAAAGTAGTTGTTGCCCTTTTAAAGCAAGGCATGTTTTCTCTAGTCTATGTTTTGATTTTGTCTAATATCCAGCCCTCTTCTTAAAAAATTCAGTATTTTCCTGGGAACTGAGGTCTTTTGAGTTTGCAATCCCTGGAAAGTAAACAATACTTGAAAAGAAAAAATGCATTTAGCTAATCCAGGGCAGACATTAGTCATGACAAAATCACAGATCAAATCTTCTTTTTATCAATCCCTGTTATCTGTTGCTCACCTGATTGTGCTTGTCCTCTATGAGGAGAATTTTCATCCAAGAAATAGTTTTGAGCACTTATTACGTTTTATGCACTAGAGATACAGCAGTAAATAAGGCAAGAAAAGTTCCTGTTCTCCAGTATTCTATATTTTAGTGGGGGGAAGAAAACAAGAAGCAAACAAACATGTAATATAATATCCAATAGTAATAGACAAAGTGAAAATAAGTAGAGATAGGTTAGAAGAAAAAGAAAATGAAAGGTAATATCATTTTATATAGGATGGACAGAAAATAACCATCAAGAGGTAACATTTAAGTAGAAATCTGTATGAAGGGAAGGAGAGAGTCATGGAGACAGCTGGAGGCAAGAGTGTTCCAGACAGATGAAATAGCAAGTGCAAAGGACCTGAGGCAGGACTGTGTTTGGTGAACATGAGAAACAGAAAACAGGCTAGCGTGTATAATGTATGAAGAAAATTGTGGTAGAAAATGAGATCAGACGTAAGAACAGCTTGTGCAGTGCCTTACAGGACATGGTAAAGATTTGGGATTTCATTCTTAGTGGAAAGGGAAGGAACTGTGAATGGAGGGTTCTGATCAGGGGAATAACATGACCTTACTTACATATTTAAATGACCCTTCTGACTGTTGTGATAAGAATACACTGTGAGAGGAAAAGGGTGGAAGCAGGGAGACCAGTTAGGCTGTTACCATGATCCAGGTAATTGGTGCTGATGGCTCAGAAGAGGATGTGGGTAGTGAAGGTGGGAAAAGTGTTCAGAGTCTAAATAGGCTTTGAAAGTTAAGCCATGGGATTTGCTGGTGGAGTAGATATAGGATGTGAGCAGAGAAAAGAGAAAGTGAAGAATGACTCCAAAGATTTTGGCATGAGCAACTAGAACAATGGTGATGGAGATGGAGAAGAGGACTGGAGGATCAGGTTTGTAGGCAGGAGAAATTAGGAATCCTGTTTGGGAAAAGCTAAATTTGATATGCCTACTAGATCTCTAAGAAGAGTTGTTTAGTAGGCAATTGAGTATACAGGTGAGAAGTCCAGGCTAGATATAAATTTGGGAGTTGTTAGCATATAAGTGGTTAAGCAAAACCATGAGATGGAGATAGAATGAAATCACCTACTGAATGAGTGAGAAGAGGGGACCTGAACTCTGGGGAACTCCAATATTTAAATATTTGGAAGATGAGAATTAACATTGTCAGTTAACATGATTTAGACCAGTTTTCTTGTAGAAGCCTTGGGTGGTAGCAGAGTATTATAGTGTGTCTTGGTTTGTAGTGTCAAATTTTTAGAAATTTTTAGGGGCTGCCCTGTGTTGCTTTACTTATTAAAGAGAAATGGATTTATTTTAAAACTCACATAAGGTTATTTCTGTCCACACGGGCTGATTGATAAGACACCTCCCCATTATTTTTCCTCATAGCAGGTTTTTAATTATAACACTACATGTCTTTTGTGGAATTCTAAAAAATGTTTAATCTTGGTCTTTCTTTGCATTCTCACTCCTCCAAAGAGTATAAGCTCCAAGAAGACCTGGGTATGTCTATCTTATTCAGCGTTCTATTCCCCAGCACCTATCATAGTGCTGGCTGTAGCTAAGTCTTCATCAATAAAAGAAAAAAATAACCATTTATTTGACCAGAATGGGTTCTAAGTGCTTATTACTAGCTAGACACTGCTCAAGTTGATATCTCTGAGGATACAGAGGTACAGCAGCAGGCTCTGATTGGAGGATCTCTAAGCCCGAAATAAGACTGAGATGAACAGAAACAAAGTGATCCTCGCCACAAGGTGTTTGGGCATGATCAATACCTGCCCTTCATGTGGTTCCTAAGTGGTTACCTAGGATAAATTATCCAAGTTCAGTATAATAATAAAGACTGTTTGGTTATGGCATATTTCACACCCATTATATCATTATTATTTGAACCTCAAAGTGACTCTGCAAGGTAGGTATTATTAATCATATTTTAAAGATAAGAAACTAAGGTTTAGGGAGTCTAATAAGACAAGTCAGTCCTACTGAACCAGGATCTCCTGAAATCTGGGTCTTCTGACTTTATTAGACTCCTTTACACTTAAATATGCCTTTATTTTAAGATAGAATCAAGTCTAATGGAGTATGAAGTGGTGCTAGAGATATAAATGCATTTTTTCAGAATAATGATTCCTCTCTGCTTCTTCAAGAGCTGCTGGTCATTGTCAAGTATTCGGGCTGGCTGGAAAATATAAATTCCATCCTGGCCAGGAAGTACAACTAAGTGACCTTGCTGATTGAATCTGTTCTATTATTGCTCTAAAACCTAGGCAACAAAAACACTGATTGAGAACATTTGTTCTGCTACATTTGCAAAGCCTTTGCCAGATGTACATATACAGAAAGTATTTAGCCTTTTGTAGCAATTAAAAGTCATAGCAAGGTAAGAGCCAATTCAGAAGCTACTCTAGCTGCTGAGATTGTTTGTTGTTCATATATCTGTTTTTTTATCTCCTTTATATGTAAATTTAGAGTTTCTTTTCTTTGTTCATTATATACAATTTCCACCCCATCTGGAACCAACTTGAGAAAGGGATGCCAAAATATTTAGAAATATATGCACCTGATAAAGACCTCTTAATACCAGGTCATATCATAAAATATGGTTTATAATTTTTATGATAACAATTGTAAGAATATTATATGGGATTATTAATTTTTTTATTTTTTAGTTAGGGAATAAAAAAGCAACTGTGTTTCTCATCCAATAATAAAATCTCTTGCATTTCATTTAAGCAATATAAGCTATAAGAAGGCAAAATATGGAGAAAATATTGAATGTCAAATATATATCAAATTGTATGCAACACTTATAACTAAGGTACACTTTATATCACTGGATTTAACATATGACAATACTTCATTTCATTTATCCACTTCCTAATGGTATTGAAGATCATAGGTATTTTATGCTAATATGCAGAGCAAGAGAAATATCTTTCCTTAAAAAGACAAAATGGTTAATAAAGGTTTACACTACATGATAAAATAAAGCCAGGAAGTATCTCTAACTTCAATAGTTGTTGATAGCTAAGCAAACCATAGTTATAGTTATAAAAATAAATACCCTTTTTACGCAGCAGAACACTGGCATGTTTCCGTCCATTTCGGTTTTCAACATGGCAGGTATAATTCGCCAGGTCAGCTTCCACGACTGAGTCAAAGATGAGTGCCAACTCAACTTCTTTTTCTCCAAGATGCTCTTTGAGAAGCCTGAAATAAAGACAGTATTCTTGGCTGAATTGGCTTGATTTGGGCAGAAAGCAGCCATGCAAAGACTACAGATGGTCACACAGCTCACACAGGTCTCTGATGACGGGCGTGGAGAATCCTGGCTGGGTGTATGTGTGGGTGGGACCTTCTACAAGAAAACACAAAAAGTGGCTCTTGACATGAAGATAAGATGGAAAAGAAAAGAAGTGAATAATTCACTTGGCAAAAAGACATAGTAACATGCCACTAGGCTTTGATAAATAAAGTCAACATGGCTTGTATGGTGAAAAGGAGGAAACACTGAGTTCCATGCTCTAAACTAAGATCATGGAAACTAATTGGATTTTTGCATCATGGCATTAAGAGAAAAAATCTGTAGGAGTATAGGTTTTGTGGTAGAAGTTAGAGTTTTGACAGTAGTGAGGTAAAGGTGTAAAGAAGGGGGCCTTGAATATAGTTGCCTTATGAGAAGTAAACTGAAGATTTTTAGTGGCCTTCTATCTCCATACATTAGTGAGAAGCCTACTCTCTGCTTTTCTCCTGGCTTTTGTCCAATGCAGTAATGTGCTCTGAGCCCTAATCCCCCAATAATGCTAACACGCCCATGATCCTGATTTCTCCAGACACTGCTCCCCATCTGTCCCTCTGCTTTCTGCCCTCACAGGAGAAGCCCTCTGCAACATTTTCTCCTAGCCTTGCTTTTTTTTAAAGCTGCAAAGGATCTTGTATGGCCAGGAACAGATGTTCTTTGCAGAGGGGCTGAATTGCTAGGGTTATTTCCTGAAGAGTCCGCCTCCTGTTTCTTTGGAGAGTTATACTCTCAACAACGACCAGCTACCTTCTGGGTGAGATGAAAGTGGGT
The DNA here is from genome assembly GCF_009828535.3 of Hylobates moloch. Lineage (NCBI taxonomy): Eukaryota > Metazoa > Chordata > Mammalia > Primates > Hylobatidae > Hylobates > Hylobates moloch. The sequence continues at coordinate 87,798,077 of NW_026652282.1, read as the reverse complement.
ACCCTGTCAACTTTTCTTTTCTTTCTCTTTCCTTTGGCCAAAGAAGGAGCGAATCATGAGTCTACATGGTGACAACCCTGCAGTTTAGTTCTGGAGTAGGTTCTTAAATACATATATTTTTCAATCATGAAATATTTTAGATGGAAAATCGGAGAAGCAGAAGTAATTCTCATCTTCTTTTTGGACACCTGGTTATAAATGCAGGGAATGTCCCTATGACTTACTGGCACTCAGCATAAAATTGGAAACATGACTGCTCAGAAAAAAACTGGGCTCTAAGTACCCGCCTCCCAATTACAAGCTCAGGCTTGGTCTTTACAAAACCATTAACTCAATGGTGCCTTAATTTAACTCATCTTGAAACTGTAAAATAACTACCATACGTACTTCAACTTTGTTGTAAGGGTAAAATGGGTTAAAGTGATTTGAAAAGTAAATAGCACTATGCACACGCAAAGGTATGTTATTAAACACAAACATTTCATTATCTGAAGGTAGATTGTATTTTAGCTACTCCAAAAATATTTGTATTTACATTTACTGACATTTAAGATTGGCTTGGCTTAACCTCTTCTGCTTCCCATTTGAGAGCAGGAAGGGCTTAAAGTTGGGCTGGTGGAATGGAGTTTCTAAAATTTGAGTCTCTCATACTAAAATCTCAAGCCCTTTACATTTATGTACCATCGCAGAACCAGACAAGTATAAGAATTTTCTTAACTGCATTTGGGAGACCACATCTTATGGTTAGTTTTTCTATAAATTGTTTTTATTTTTCCTGACTAAAGTTGTAGTTTCTCTTTTTCTCTTCTCTCCCGACATGTACCTAACCAAGACAAAATTGGCAATTTACTACTTTCATGGTTTATATTGACTTTTGCTCTCTGTTTTTCTCCCTGATGTTGGTAAATAACACCACACTCAATTATTTTAGCTCTGTGTAACCTGCTGTGGAAGAACCCCCTATAGTTTCAGAAGCTGCGTAGGCACCACAACTTCAGTTTAATTTGAAGCTTCACATGGAGGGCAGCCATAGCCTCTGCCAGGCACAGGGTGGAAAGCTGATCCTGTTCTTCCCAACCAAGCCTTTCCTTCTTCTAATGCAGTTTCCAAAAACAGCTCTTCACAGGCTGCAGAAAGAATCTGGAGAGAGGATTTGAAAAATGATCCTTGGTTCATCTATTAATATATATGAGGTGTCTTAATTATCAGCTCCTGAAAAACCTAGGTGACTTTCGTTTTTTGGAATTAAAGATCAAAATGGTGTTTATGACTACAAATCACTCAACACAGCAGTCATAATTTTCTAGCAAATATATTATTTTTAATTTTAATTTTAGGTTCAGGGGTACATGTGCAGGTTTGTTTTATAAATTGCCTGTCACAGGGGTTTGGTGTACAGATTATTTTATTACCTAGGTAATAAGCATAGTACCCTCCTGCCACCCTCCAAGACTCTCAAGTAGGCCCTGGTGTCTGTTGTTTCCTTCTTTGTGTTCAAATGTACTCAATATTTAGCTCCCACTTATAAGTGAGAACATGTGGTATTTGGTTTTCTGTTCCTGTGTTAGTTCACTTAGGATAATGGCTTCCAGCTCCATCCATGTTGCTGCAAAGAACATGATCTCATTCTTTTTTATCACTGTGTACTATTCCATGGTGTATATGTAGCACATTTTCTTTATCCAGTCTACCACTGATGGGCATTTAAGTTGATTCCATGTCTTTGCTATTGTGAATATTGCTGTGGTGAACATAGCCATGCATGCATCTTTATGGTAGAACAATTTATATTCCCTTGGGTATATACCCAATGATCCAATAATGAGATTGCTGAGTTGAACGATAATTCTCTTTTAAGTTGTTTGAGAAATTGCCAAACTGCTTTCCACAATGACTGAACTAATTTACATTCCCACCAGCAGTGTACAAGCACTCTCCTTTCTCTGCAACCTCACCAACATCTGCTATTTTTTGACTTTTTAATAATAACCATTCTGAATGGTGTGAGATGGTATCTTGTTGTGGTTTTGATTATCATTTCTCTAATGCTTAGTGATGTTGAGCATTTTTACATATGCTTGTTTGGCTGCATGTATGTCTTCTTTGGAAAAGTGTCTGTTCACGTTCTTTGCCCACTTTTTTATGGAGTTTTTTTTTTTTTTTTTTTTTGAGACGGATCTCCCTGTTGCCCAGGCTGGATCATGGCCATGGTCACTGCAACTCCTCCGGTTGCCTCCGAGTAGCTGGGACTACAGGCGCCCACCACTACACCCGGCTAATTTTTTTGTATTTTTAGTAGAGATGGGGTTTCACCGTGGTCTCGATCTCCTGACCTCGTGATCCACCCGCCTCGGCCTCCCAAAGTGCTGGGATTACAAGCGTGAGCCACCACGCCTGGCCTTTTATGGAGTTTTTTTGGTTTTAATTTTTTTAAGTTCTGTGGATTCTGGATATTAGTCCTTTGTCAGATATATAGTTTGCAAATATTTTCTCCCACTCTGTATGTTGTGTGTTTACTCTGTTGATAGTTTTTTTTTTTCTGTGCAGAAGCTCCTTTGTTGAATTAGTCCCATTTTTCGAATTTTGTTTTTGTTGCAATTGCTTTTGGCATCTTTATCATGAAATCCTTGCCAGATTCTATGTCCATAATGCTATTTCCTAGGTTGTCTTTCAGGATTTTTATGGTTTTTGGTTTTACACTTAAGTATTTAATTCATCTTGAGTTGATCTTTGTATATGGTGTAAGGAGTCCAGTTTCAATCTTCCGTGTATGGCTACCCAATAATCCCAGCACCATTTATGTAATAAGGAGTCCTTTCCTCATTGCTTGTTTTTGTCAACTTTGTCAAAGATCAGATGGTTGTTGATTGGTGGCATTGCTTATTATGTTCCATTGGTCTATGTGTCTGTTTTTGTACTGGTACCATGCTATTTTGGCTACTATATTCTTGTAGTATAGTTTGAAGTCAGGTAATGTGATGTCTCAGGCTTTGTTCTTTTTGCTTAGGATTGCCTTGGCTATTTGGGCTCTTTTTTGATTCCATATATATTTTTAAATAGTTTTTTCTAATTCTGTGAAGAATATAACAATCCATAAATGATTCTTTTCCAAAATTTAATAAGTGCCTGGCTCTGGGCTATATATTTGGCATACAAGAAATAGAAACATTAAAAGATGTGGTCCCTTCTTCCATTAAACTTTAAAATTTAAATGAGGAGACATGATGTACATAGTTGCAGAAAATTATAGAAAGAATAAGGCAAAGCAGGGTGGTACACTCATGCTTACAACAGTATGTCATACAATGGATAGACTACTGTTGACTAAGTTATCCAAAAAATGCTTAAGAAAATTCTCACTAAATGAAAAGAAGGGAAGGTTTTCCAGAATAGAAGACAAGAGTAGGTTTTTGCAGAATGTGTGAAAGAGAGGTATTAAAGAGACTGGTTTCAGAGTAGAAGTTATAAGGGAGGGAATCCTGGGATATATTTCACATGACCTTAGAAGTATCTCATTCCACGTATTGATATTATGTGGGAGGGTAAGAACCACATACATTTTAAATTGATTATTGAAACAACAGTTATACAAAAAACTCACTTATTTAACGTATACAATTTGATGAGTTTGTACATACGCATGCATCCACGGCAAGTGAGGGAGGGGTGGTAACCAGAGGGGTCTAAATATTAACATTAAAGGCAAGTTATAGTAGCAGTGAACACTGGTACAATAAAAAGTAACCAGTTCAGGTGACAGACATCACTATATTCCAAAATTTTATTTAGATTGGTACTATTAGTACAAATTAATACTCTAAAGAGTTTGGAAATTGTCCCTCGCATTCTCACAAAAAGAAATAAGTGAACAAACTGAAAATTACCAACTTTTCTTAAATCCCTCAAATAACAAGTCACAGGGCAAACTTCTGCCCCAGAAAGTTGAGAGAGAGGCAAATACAGAGAATCACAGTATACTGGAATGAGATTCCCCAGGAGCAAAGCCAGTACCAGCACAAACACTTGTAATAGATAAATTCCTGGAGATCCACCATGATCTTGAGAGTTAAAAACACCATGAGACCTATATTTAGGGGGACCCCACAATTTTGTGAGTTTTGCCTACATAAGCGCTACTAAGTTCTTACTGTGAAGATTGGAAAAAGGTTCCCTTATGCTTCTGGCAGGGGGAAAGGGAAAAGTAACCATTTTAAAATGAACCCAGAGCACTTTGTCCTACTTTTAAAAATGCTTGTTGACTGAGTGTAGTGGTTCATGCCTATAATTCTAGGCCTTGGGAGGCCAAGGCTAGAGGATCATTTGAGGCCAGGAGTTCAAGACCAGCCTGGGAAACATAGCAAGAATCCATATCTACAAATAATTTTAAAAAATTAGCCAGGCTTGATGGTGTGCCCCTGTATTCCCAGTGAGGCTGAGGTGGGAGAATCACTCGAACCTTGGAGTTAGAGTTTGCAGTGAGCTATGATTGTGCCACTGTACAACAGCCTGGGTGACAGAGCAAGATCATGTTTCTTTTCTTTTCTTTTTTTTAAAGCTTGCTCTCAAGGGAAACCACTTTATCATGACCTAAACTACTTAGGTTTTAGCAAAGCCTAGCCCACCTGGGAGAAGGGAAATGACTACTCTAGCTTTACTCTCACCTAAAGGGATGGGGGAAGCTAAGAAACACTTATGAAGGTAACATACCAGGGGCACAAGCTCACTAAAGGCAGTGACATCATGGAATTTTGAAATATGTTCCACAACATCAATCAGGCTCCTGTATAATAATAAGGGATTTTATTTGAAAAAAAAAAACCCTGCAAAGCTCAGGCCCTATTTAAGAAGTAATCTCGAGGAAAATTCAGACAAAACAGTGGAGACAAGAACAAAAACACTAGAGGCAATTTCAGCCTCTGACACCTATAGCTATACCAAAGAGTAAACACAGTCTAACTTTTAGTCAGATAAACATAAAATCTCACTTTAAAGGCCTATTTACTGCAGTTACTTTTACCCAATACATCATATCTGGCTTTCAACAAAAAAGTAACAAGGCAAAGCAAACAAAACAAAACAAAAAATCCCCACAGTTTGAAGAGACAAAGCAAACATTCAGAACCAGACTCAGATATGGCAGAGATTTTGAAATTACCAAACTAGAAATACAAGATAACTATGATTAATATATTAAGGGCTCCAATGAAAAAAGTGGACAACATATATCAACAAATTAGTAAGGTAACCAGAGATGGAAACTCTAAGAAAAAAATCAAAAGGAAACTCTAGAAATCAAAATATGTTGACAGCCAAAGAAAGAATCAATGCATTTGAAGATATGTCAATAGAAACCTCCTAAACTGAAATTCAAAGAGAAAAAAGGACAAAAAATAATGTAAAAAATGTCCAAGAATTTAGGAACAATTACAAAAGAAGTAATATGCATATAATAAATAGCAGAAAGAGAAGAAAGGAACAGTAGAAATATTTAATTAATATGCTTGGAAAATTTTCTAAAATTATTAACAGACACCAAACTACAAATCAAGGAAGCTCAAAGAACACAAAGCAGAATAAATACCAAAAAACCTACACCTAGGCATATCATTTTCTAACTGCATAAAATTAAAGACAAAGAAAATCTTGAAAGAAGCCAGAGGAGTAAAAAGAAATACCCACCACACCTATAGATAAACAAGAATAGGAAATCGATCAGACTTCTCTGTAAAAATCATGCACGCAAGAAGAGAGTGGGGTGAAATATTTAAAGTGTTGAAATAAAACAATTACAAACCTAGAACGTGATATTCAGTTAAATTATCCTTCAAAAGTGATGGATAAATAAAGACTTTCTCAGACAAACTAAAACAGGGAATTTGTCACCAGTCAACCTGTGTTGGAAAAACTGTTAAAAGATTTTCAGAGAAAATGAAAGTGATATATAGCAAAAATTTGGACCCACATAAAGAATAGTGTTAGAGCAGGGATAAATAAAAATAAAATAAAATATTTTATTATTCTTATTCCGTATCTAACACGCAACAGTTTGTTTAAAATAATAGCAATCATGTATTTGGTGATTACAGCTTATAAATAGGCAAATTAATGACAGAAATGTTACAAAATGGCGGAATTGGAAATACTCCATTATCATGCACCAGCACTACTTGTGAGATGGTATAGTGTTAGTTGGAAGTGGACTTAGATTAGTTAGAAATGTATTTTGCAAACTCTAGAGATACAATTAAAAATTTGAAAATATAATTGATACGCTATTTGAGTTCATTCTCACATTGTTATAAAGAAATATCGGAGACTGGATAATTAATAAGAAAAGTTTTATTGGCTCACAGTGCCACAGGCTGTACGAAGCATCTGCTTCTGGGGAGCCCTCGGGCAGCTTTTACTCACAGGGAACGGCAAACGCAGAGCAAGGCATCGTCACATAGCAGGAGTAGGAGGAAGAGAAGGGTGGGGAGGTGCACACTACACACTTTAAACAACCAGATCTCACAATAACTCACTCACTATCATGAGAACAGCACCAAGGGGATGGTGCTAAGCCATTCATGAAGGACCACTCCCATGATCCAATCACCTCCCACCAGCCCCACCTCCAACAATGGGGATTACAATTCCACATGAGATTTGGTGAGTACAAAGAAGCAAACCGTATAACATGCTAAGAGAGAAGAAAAAATAGAATAATATAAAATGCTCAATTAAAACCAGAGAAGACAGAAAAAGCATGGAAAATAAAAAAGGAAACAATAAGAGCAATGAATAAAAAATCTGTTATAAATATAGTAGATGTTTAACCAGCTATATCAATAATCACTTTATTTTCTATTAATACATAATATTTTTAATTTATGGTGTACATTTAATATTTTGTTACATATACAGAATGTGTAATAATCAACTGAGGGTATTTAGGATATCCATCACCTTGAGCATTTATCATTTCAGTGTGTTGAGAATATTTCAAGTCCTCACTTTCAGCTATTTTGAAACATATAATTCATTGTTGTTAACTATAGTCACCCTTCTCTACTATTGAACATCAGAACTTATTCCTTCTATCTAACTATATGTTTGTTTCCATTAACCAACCTCTCTTCCTCCCCCCAGCCCCACACTCACATCCTTCCCAGGCTCTGGTAATCATCATTCTAATCTCTACCTTCATGAAATCAATTTTTTTTTTACTTCCTACATATGAGTGAGTATAGGGCTTATTTCACTTAACATAATGACTTCGAGTTCCATCCATGTTGCTGCAAATGACATAATTTCATTCTTTTTATAGCAGAATAGGATTCCACTGTGCAAATATACTACATTTTCTTTAACCATTCACCCATTGATGGACACTTAGGTTGATTCCATATTATTGCTATTGTCAATAGTGCTTCAATAAACATGGGGGTTCAGGTATGCCTTTGAGATACTAATTTCATTTTCTTTAGATAAATACCCAGTAGTGGGATTGCTGGATCATATGGTACTTCTCCTTTTGTTTTTTTTAAGAAGTCTTTATACTGTTTTCTTTGTTGGGAGACATTGCTGATTCAATCTCCTTACTTGCTATTGGTCTGTTCAGGTTCTCTTTCTTTTTTATTCAATCGTGGTAGGTTATATTTATCCATGAGTTTATCCATTTCCCCTAGGTTTTCCAGTTCGTTAGTGCATAGTTGTTCATGGTAGTTTCTGATAATCTTTTGTATTTCTGTGGTATCAGTTGTAATGTCTCCTTTTTCATTTCTAATTTTATTTGGGTATTCTTTCTTTTATTCTTGGTTAGTCTAGCTAGTGGTTTATCAAATTTGTTTATTTTTTCAAAATAACTTTTCATTTTGTTGATCCTTTGTACTTTTTGAGTGTCTATTTTGTTTAGTTCTACTCTGATCTCTACTCTTTCTTTCTACTAATTTGGGGTTTGGCTTGTTCTTGCTTTTCCAGTTCCTTGAGGTGCATTGTTAAGTGGTTTGTTTCAAATCTTTCTACTTTTTGATGTAAGCATAAACTTTTAACTGTATTTACTACAAATTTATACCTATAAACAAGTAATGCTTTTGCTGTATCCCATAGGTTTTGGTATGTTTTGTTTCAATTTTCATTTCTTTCTAGACTGTTTTTATTTATTAATTAATTTCTTCATTTGACTCAGTCGTTGTGCAGGGGCATGTTGATTAATTTCCATGTATTCCTACAGATTTCAAAGCTCCTCTTGTTATTGATTTCTAGTTTTAGTTCATTGTGGTCTGAGAAGATACTTGATATGATTTCAATTTTAAAAAATTTGTTGAGACTCGTTTTGTGTCCTAACATATGGTCTATTCTTGAGAATGTTGATGTGCTGATGAGAAGAATGTATATTCTGCAGCTGCTGGATGAAACATTCTGCAATTGTCTATTAGATCCACTAGGTCTAAGGTGCAGTTTAAATCTAATGTTTCTTTGTTGTTTTCTGTCTAGATAATTTATTTATTTCTGAGAGTGGAGTGCTGAAGTCCCCAAATATTATTTTATTGATGTCTATCTCTCCTTTTAGATCTAAAAATAGTTGCTTCATATATCTGGGTGCTCCGGTGTTAGGTGCACAAATGTTTGCTATTGCTATATCCCTTACCAAACTGATCACTTTATCATTATATAATGACCTTCTTTGTCTCTTTTTACTGTTTTTGACTTAAAGTCTGTTTTATCTGATATACGTATAGCTACTTTTGCTTACTGTTCATTTCCTTTTCCATGGAATATTTTTTCCATCCCTTTACTTTTAGTCTATATGTGTCTCTACAGGTGAAATGAGTTTCTTTTAGGCAAAATATATTTAGGTTACTTTTAAAATTCATTCAGCCAATCTATATCTTTGAAGTGGGAGATTTAATTTGTTTACATTCAAGGTTATTATTAATATGTAAGGACTTATTCCTGTCATCTTGTAATTACTTTCTGGTTGTTTTGTATATCCTTCCTTCCTTCCTTCCTTCCTTCCTTCCTTCCTTCCTTCCTTCCTTCCTTCCTACCTTCCTTCCTACCTTCCTTCCTTCCTTCCTTCATCTCTTGCTTTTTTATATTGTGGTTTGGTGGTTTTCTGTTTTCTGTACTGGTAATATTTGTGTTCTTTCTCTTCCTCATTTGTGTGTTTGCTGATAAAATTTTAGACACAACGACAAAAATATAGTCCATGAAAAAAATTGATAAGTTGGACTTTATTAAAATTATAAACGTACGTTTTGTGAAAAACAGTTAAAAGAATAAATAGATAAGCCATAAAATGGGAGAAAATATATGTGAAACATATACTGATTAAGAAACTTCTATATGGAATTCACAAAATACTCTTAAAACTCAACCATAAAAAAACTAACAACCCAATTTAAAAATGGGCAAAAGTTCTGAACAGACACCTAATCAAAGAAGATATACAGATAACAAATTAGCATCTGAATATATGCTCAATGTCATATGTCATTAGGGAATTTTTAATTTAGACAATGACATACACTACACACCTATTAGAATGACTGAGACCCAGTATTACCGACAACATCAAATTTTGGCAAGGATGTGAAGCAATAGAAATTCTCATCCATTGCTGGTGGGAATGCAAAATGGTACAGCCACTTTGAAAGATATTTTGGCAGTTACTTAAAAAGCTAAACATTGTCTTACAGTATGATGCATTAATCATACTTTTTATATCTACACAAAAACTTGCACACAAGTGTTTATAGCAGCTTCATTCATAATTGCCAAAACTTGGAAATAACCAATATGTCAATCAATAGGTAAATGGGTAAACAATGGTGGTACATCCAGACAATAAAATATTATTCATTGATAAAAAGAAATTAACCATCAAGCCACAGAACTACATGGAAAAACCTTAAATGCATATACTAAGTGAAAGAAGTCAGTCTGAAAAGGCTACATACTGTAGGATTCCAAACGTATGACATTTTGGAAAAGGCAAAACTATAAAGACAGTAAAAAGATCATTGGTTACCAAGAGTTTTTGAGGAGAAAGGGAGAGATGAATAGACAAAGCTCTGGGATATTTAGGACAGTGAAACTATTCTGTATGATACAGTAATGGTGGATACATGATATTTTACATTTGTCAAAATCCATAGAACTGTATAACACAAAGAATGAACTCTACTGTAAACTATGGACTTTAATAATAATGTACAGTGTTTCATTAATTGTAATAAATGTGCCACACTAAGTCAAGACATTAACAAAATGGGAAACTGGGAGAGGCAAAGGGGCTATATGAGAGTTCTCTGTACTTTCTGCTCAGCTCTTCAAAAAAACTGTATCCTGTTATCTGTTAACTTCTTTGTAACCCTAAAGCTGTTGTGAAAAATAAAGCTTATTAAATAAATAAATCTCCTTTGCCTCTTCAAAAGGTGTTTTACTGGAACTACTTGTTTAGGGTGTGCTGTAGCTTTAATTTTTGTATCACCAGCAACTAGCATGGTGCTGGTAGCATTAAGAAAACTCAATAAAGGCACATTGAATAAATGAATGCATTTTTTAAAGTATTTTGTCATGAAAAGACATGTAGGAACCTTAAATGCATATTACTAAATGAAAGAAGCCACTCTTAAAAGGCTATATACTGTGTGGTTTCAACTATTGAAATTTCGGAAAAGGCAACATTTTGGAGACAGTAAAAAGATAAGGAGTTGCCAGGAGTTTTGGGAGTGGGAGAGATAAATAAAGTGGAACACAGAAGATTTTTAGGGCAGTGAAACTCATCTGTATGATACTATAATGGTGGATACATGTCATCATACATCCATTGAAACCCATAGATGGTACAACACTAGGAGTGAACTCTAAATGTAAACTATAGACGTTGGGTGATCAGGATGTGTCAATATAGGTTCATGGATTACAACAAATGCACCACTGTGGTGCTGGATATTGATAGTGGGGGGAGTCTTGTGGGTAATGTGGGAACTCTGTACTTTCCACTCAATTTTGCTGTGAACTTAAATCTGCTCTAAAAATTAGTGTGTGTGTGTAATGCTAGAAAGACACTATATTAATGCATTTTAGTACAATTCAATGCCATTAAACAGATGTTTTAAAAGTTATATGTGCCTGGCAATGTGGTAAGCTGGGAAGTATTAATAAACAAATACCGTCTCAAACTACTGTGCATTATTTCTCATTATTGACTTCCTCTAATAAATTTAACTAAGGCAATAAAAGGAGAAAGTAAAAAAGTAAATACTTTATTAGCAGGCAGATTCAAAATTACTTTCCAGTTTCTTCCAGGGGACATGGTACTTCGAATTTTTTATAAAGATGTTGAACTGCCACCAGAGAGTTTATACTCTTCAATATCTGCCCATATCATCAATATCACTACTAGCACTTCTGCTGTCCTCATTATCAAAAAGTACTTATTTGTAAGCAGCAATCTGCTCTAGCAGACATTGTACTAATATTTACATGTAGGTGCTCCCTGCTGTCCTAAAGATCAGAAACTAAAATAAGCAATGCTGAAGGGAATGATAACATAACATTCAGATAAAAACACAAATGCAATGAAATTTTAGTGAAATCTTGGTTAGTGGAATTGTTCAGGGATGGAAATTCTGGCTAATTGAATTTTCTGCTCACCTGAAATTTAAATAGAATTTTCTGCTCACCTGAAATTTAAAGTCCTGTTGTTTTCTTAATTGAGGTAAATAATTATAAAATGTCTAAGACCACTTTTCATTCATCGTAAATGGTCCCTTGAACTATTCTGAGTCCTCTTTTGATGGCTAGGTATCTTGCAGAGTTTCTGGGTCATTATCCTGAGTATGAGTAATCATTGTCCAGGAATGACGATTGATAAAATTAAGGATGGGAGGTATGTTTAAAAAAATTAAAATGTTCAATTAAACAAGATCTCTTTCTTGGTGTTATTTGCTTCCCCCCGCCCATTAAAGCATTACTACTCCAAGTCCAGCATCATGCCCAGAGTCTGACAAAATCAGATCTATTGGCTCAATGCATTGAGGGGGGGCATTCTAGAGGAACTATGGATTAATCCTTGATTGAAGGAAGGAAGAAAGTTTTGTAATGTTTACATTTACACTGAAAGATTCTGATGAGGTTTTAGGGAAGCAGGGGTAAATCCTGGATGGGTTGGAGTTTCTGAGGCAGGATTGGAAAAAATGGGGGTTAACTAGGGACTGGGTTCTCTTATGGGGCAAGGATAGCTTAGCAGTTGGGTATCCCTGGTAGTTAATGTAAGCAGCAAAGCAGGTTTGGGGCATCACTGGTAAGAAAGCAGTAGTCACTGAAAGGAGGAGGGGGTCATTATGGCATTTTACAACTGTTGCATGACCTTGGGAGAAACAGTGTTTTCTGCTAACTTTGCAGCTGGCTTTATCTGTCTGTCCTCCCAGCCTGACTAATAGCAGGGCTGCTTATTCTCAGTCCACACCGATTTTCACTCTTTCAGTCCCCGACAGATTTTGACTTTCTATAGTCTAAATGTGGAGTACAACAAAACATTCTGGACAATTGAGGATTCTTGCTAGCTTTGATGAATTCAGTCTAGCCCTACAGGAACCCTCAATCACTAAAGGGCAGCAGCTCTTCCTCAGTCTCTAAACCTCAGTTTCTTTATCTGCAAAGTAAAGCTAATAGTATTTATCTCAGATGGTTATTATGAGTATCCAATATGTTTTAAGATGTGAAATGCTTTTGCAATATGCAGTGTACTATAAAAGGATGAACTGGGATTATTATTATTATTATTATTATTTACTAATTATAGGTTTTTGTCTAGAGTAGCTTACAACCCAACACAACATAGTTGAGACTGAGCATCTAAAATCTGCTCAATAAATGAAGAGAAACAACAAACATGTTTTAGGTAGGCTTTTGGTATTTTATGCATAGATCAAGGCTAAGACCAACCCTGGAATCATGAATAGTATTCACCACTCCTTCAAAAATGTACCTTTAGTTAACTAGAAATTAAGGACGGCCCTAGGTAAAACTATGCTGTTTATAATGTGTACATTCACATACAGGTGTGATGAGATTTGAAACCTATTTAAATTAAAGCGAAGTGATTGATCTGTATTTCTTCTTCCAGTAGGATGAGCTGAGAATAGAAGAAAGGAAAATACTTTTTTGAAGCTCAACTTTGGGAAAACCAGTGACATGTGGGGTCCTTCAAGACATTAAAAATTGTGTGAGAAGTTGCCAAAATACATCTCATCATTTTCCCTAGGGCTGCCTGGGAGTCCAAATATTTCCTCTGTATTTTAGGGACAAACAACATATTCACAGCTCCATATTGCTTTTTAAAAAGAGTGAGTCATTATGAGGTTAGTTTTGGTCTTTAAGATAGACTCATCTTATTTTAAGAATAAAAATTTTCATGCTTATATCACATTCCCTCTTTATTAGAGCATTTCAGTCATGCAAGGAGAGGATGTTAAGGTAAAGGAATGAAACAGAAGAACAGAAAGTGGTAAAAAGCAGCAGTGAAGAAACCAAAACGAAAACAAACAAGCAAAGGCCATATTCTATTCAGCTCACAGCCTTTCAGGAACTGAAGGTAAATAAAATTATTTGCATTTTAGTAAGCTTTTCTGAAAACCTTAAGATAAATTGAATATTTTTTTCAGGTCAAGAATTAGAAAAGATTTGGTAAACTGTTTTATAGTATTGCCTGAGGAAGAAAACACTAGGTATTGATAGGGTGATTTGTAAAGTGAGATTTATAATTGAAAATGACTCTCTGTTGGGACAAAGCAATTGTCTTGAAATTCATGGAGTCTTTTCTGACAATCAGAGGAAATGCATAACCCTGTAGGCAATCTAAAATACTATTATTTCTTATTTAATAGGACTGGTTCAATTTTTCTGACTTTTTAAATTAGCTATGTAGAATACATACCTCACTAGCAAATTCTTTAAAACAAAATTCTCAAGCCTCTTGTAAGATTGATTAGAAGTTCTGTAGTGGTACAGGACTGAGGTGGCCTTCCTAGAATCATTATCCCCAAAGGACATTTTGCGGGTACTCTCTGATCATCCTTTGCAGCAGTTCCCATTAAGCTTTAACAGAAGGACAGAAAGTAAGAAGTCTTCCCCTTATGATTCCTACTAGGTTTCCTCGAAATAATTATTTGACTTCTCTGAATAAACATGGTAGAGCTTGGCAGAGAGCAGATTGTTGGAATGATTTTAAAATTGTAGAAATAAATAACCAAACTTGTACAATTATATCTTATGTTACTGCACACATAAAATTATTTTACCATCTCTATAAATTATATCTTCTGGAGTTAGTGAAAGGGTTGTGATGCAGTTGTGTGGGATAGACTAGCAGTTGTGAATGGTTACCACATTTGGGTTCAGATTTCCTTGTGGCTTAGTCTCTTAGCAACATCAGAGGCATGGGAGAACTGTGCCAATCTCTGCTTTAAGGAAGATAAAGGGGAATCTGTATGCCCAAAGTGGGGTCTAAGTGCTTTGGCAATGGGCTGAAAATCAGGAGAGGCTAGGGACCACAGTGGTGAAACTGACCCAGAGAGCAAACAAATGAGAACTCCAAAATGTTAGACAGGATTTGATCTAAAATGCTATTCAAGCAGCAGGGGAAATGCTGAGTACAGACGTTATACTTACTGAAGTCCGAGTGACATTATCTCATCAAGCCCTCAGTAAATATCTAAGCTTTTTTTACTAGGTATTGTTTTAAGTCCTCTATTCCTCTGTGGCAAACTAAGAAATAAAAAGTTGTGGCCGGGCGCGGTGGCTCACGCTTGTAATCCCAGCACTTTGGGAGGCCGAGGCGGGCGGATCACGAGGTCAGGAGATCGAGACCACGGTGAAACCCCGTCTCTACTAAAAATACAAAAAAATTAGCCAGACGTGGTGGCGGGCGCTTGTAGTCCCAGCTACTCGGAGAGGCTGAGGCAGGAGAATGGCGTGAACCCAGGAAGCGGAGCTTGCAGTGAGCCGAGATTGCGCCACTGCCCACCACCGGGGGCAGCAGGGAACCCCCCCCCCTCAAAAAAAAAAAAAAAAAAAAAAGTTGTAACACACATTTCTAGGATCAAGCTGCTGCACAGGAAATTGAGAACCTAGGCAGAGGGGTAGTCCTCCTGCCAGACCCAGTGCTTCTGGGGAAGTTTCTCCACAAGTCAACTGCCTGAGAGCTATTTATTTACATCCTCACTGCTTGGTTATATTAGACAATGCAATTTTGAAATGTGCACACAACACAAGAGCTATGATTCAATTTTTAAATGGGCCCAAAGCAATGCCCTTGCTATGGTCTAAATGTTTGTGATCTCCCAAAAATCATATGCTGTCACCTAATATCCATCATGATAGTATTAAGAGGTGGGGCCTTTGAGAAGTGATTAAATCATGAAGGCTCCCCACTCATGAATGGGATTAGTGCCCTTATAAAAGAAGCATGAATGAGTTCCCTTGCCCTTGTTGCCATGTGAGGACACACAGAAGGTTCCATCCACGAGGAACAGGCCCTCACCAGACACCTAATCTGCCAGCACATTGATCTTGGACTTCCCAGCCTCGAGAACTGTGGGCAATAAATTTTTGTTGTTTTTAAATTACCCATTTAAGGTATCTTGTTATAGAATCCCAAATGGACTAAGACAAAAATTGGCGCTAACAGTGGGGTGCTCTGGTTAAAAAAAATACCAAAAAATGTGGAATGGCTTTGGAACTTTGTAATGAACAAAGGCTGGAATAATTTGGAGGAGCAGGCTAGAAAAAGCCTGTATCAACATGAACTAACTGTAAGGAGCAATTCTGGTGAGGGTTCAATAGAAGAGGAGAACTGTAGAGGAAGCTTCAACCTCCTCAGCGATTACTTAAGTGGTCATGATCAGAATATTGATAGAAATATGGACAGTAAAGGCCATTTTTATATGGGCTCAGACTTACATGAGAAACACGTTATTGAAAACTGAAGTGAAGGCCATCCTCGTTATAAAGTGGCAAAGAACTTGGCTGAATTTTCTTCATGTCCTAGTGCTTTGTGGAAGGTAGAACGTGTGAGTGGTGCAATAGGATATTTAGTGAAAGAAATTGCTAAGCAAAGTATTGAGGGTGTGGCATGGCTTCTCTTGATTGCCTATAGTAAAATGAGAGAAGAAAATGAATTAAAGATGAAATTTATAATCAAAAGGGAAGCAGAATTTAAAGATTTGGGACATTCTCAGCCCAGCCATGTTGCAAAGAATGAAAGAGTATGTTAAATAGGGAAGACCAAGAGTGTGGCAAAGAAAACATTTGATAAGATACCTAGTCTAAGGTATTTTTTAACAGTGTCCTGTACAGACAGAGACAGTACTGAATAAGGGCCATGCATCCAGAAATAAATTTTGTTTCCAGAAATGCCTTTGACAGAATCCCCTAATTGAAAATTCTCAGTATTCTGCCATCAAAACTCTTCCTTATGGAGAAAATATATGGGTTATGAAAAAATGTGAATCTTCTCTTGGTTCACCTAAATAGTATGATTAGCAATTTTTTTCTATAAAAATGCTGGATTTGTTCCAATTTGCTGTGCTGTATAAAATCTTGTATGCTTTGTTTCAAGGACTTTGGAGGCTAGAAGACATAGTTAATTAGTTCCTGTATTAGCATAAATGGCTATAGACTGAAAGAATTCTAGAAACCGCACAAGCTTCCAAATAGATCACGGATCACACAAGACATGTGAAGTGGAATGATGACATTTTAGTCAATGATATATTGCATATACAAAGGTAGCCCCATAAGATTATAACACTGTATTTTACTGTACCTTTCCCTTGTTTAGACATGTTTACATACACAAATATTACCATTGTGTTACAGTTGCCTACAGTATTCAGTACAATAATATGCTGTACAGGTTTGTAGCCTAGGAGCAATAGGCTATACCATATAGATTAAGTGTGTAGTAGGCTATAATCTAGGTTTGTATATGTACACTCGATGATGTTTGCACAATAATGAAATCACCTAATAATGTATTACATAGAACGTATCCCCATCATTAGGCAACTCATGACTATATTACAAAATGAGTGACTGTATCTTAGCCAGGCATGGTGGTATGTGCCTGTAGTCCCAGGCTGGGAATTTCTGCCTTTTTCTTGGCACTTCTATGAAGGTGACTTTAGTTAGCTAGTGGGGTCTTGTGAAATTTTCAAAATAAATTTCCTGGAACTTTCCGTCACTGCTAATATAGTTATTTTACTGGGGGGAGTTGGTGGAGTAAGAGGATGTAACAAAATCAGTTAAACAATGTCATTTTGCAAGTCCGGAAAGGTTGTCTTCCTATAGCATTTCCTAGCTGGTTGACTCATTTGGCCCCTAATATGGTGGCTTGTTCAGGATTTATCCAATTCATGTATATATGTTTTGTCTCCCACCAACTCTAATCATTTGCTGCTGGAGAGAGTAGCAGTGCCTCACTTTTCTTTTGTAAAATTATAACTAGTTTGGAATACAGTTAGGCAGATTCTTAAAAAGTTAAATAATCCTGCAGAACAAAAAGGATAGTAGGCAAAAACTAAAGAAAGGTGTGTAAAGAAATGTCTTTAGTTAATAACAATGTATTAATTTTGATTTTTTTTTTTTTTTGAGATGGAGTTTCACTCTTGTCACCTGGGCTATGGTGCAATAGCATGATCTCAGCTTACTGCAACCCCTGCCTCCTGGGTTCAAGCAATTCTCCTGTCTTAGCCTCCCGAGCAGCTGGGATTACAGGTGCCTGCCACCATGCCCAGCTAACTTTTGTATTTTTAGTAGAGACGGGGTTTCACCAATGTTGGCCAGGCTGGCCTCGAACTCCTGACCTCAGGTGATCCACCCACCTCGGCCTCCCAAAGTGCTGGGATTACAGTCATGAGCCACTGCTCCTGACCCATTCCTTTTTTATTGCCAAGTATATTCCATTATATGACTATACAACAATTTGCTCATCTATTCACCTGTTGATGGACATTGGATTGTTTCCAATTTGGACTATTATGAAGAAAGCTGCTATGACCATTCATATACATGTCTTTGTAAGCACATGTATTTCCTTTTCTCTTGCCTGAATACCTAGACATGAGCAGTATTCTTATGGTACAAAGGTACCACAAGAACCTAAGATGTAGATAATTGGGGAAACGGGGTATGGGGTATATAGGAACTCTATATACTATCCTCATGATTTTCCTATAAATCAAAAATTATTCTAAAAAAAAAGTTTGTTTAAAAATGATTTAAATTTTATGTAAAGAATAAACTAAAAATTAAATTTATGTCTACTATATAAGTCTAGCTATTCAGGCAAGAGAAAATAAAATATATGTGCATACAAAGATATGCATATGAATGTTCCTAGCAGATTTCTTCATAATAGTCCTAACTGGAAACAACCCAAATGTCTTCCATCAACAGGTGAATAGAAGAGCAATTTTTGTATAATCACATAATGGAATACTATTTGGCAATAAAAATGGTATGAACTATTGACACATATAACAAGATGGGATAAATCTCAAAATAATTGTGCTACATGAAATAATCCAGAGAAAAACAAGCACCTATTGTATGATTCTGCTTATATAAAATTCTAGACAAGGCAGACTGATTTATAGTGATAGGAAGATCCCTGTTGTTGGAGAAGGGCAGGAGGGAGGGATTTCAAAGGGGCACCAGGAAACATGGGGGTGATTAATATGTTATCTTCATTGTGGTGATGGTTTCACAGGTATACACAATATCAATCCGCCCTTACAAATTGCATACTTTAAATTGTGTGATTTATTATATGTCAATTATACTCCGATAAAGCTGTTTATTTTAAAAGTTACATGCAGTCACACATACAAAAAGGGAGATTATTATCTTAGGCTCATATAATTAGTACCCTTGATCACAAAACATCTCTCTGAGCTTTTTGGTGATGGAACTTCTGCTACTAACTACATACTAGTGTACCTATCACATATCCATTTTGGGACCAGTTTCTTGTTCTGTAGAATGAAAAGTGACCCTTAAGGTCTTTTATACACAGATACGTTGACAGTAATCCTAAATATGTATCTTCTGTAACAATTTAAAATGAATTCAGTTGTATTGATTTCAAATAAATATTAAATTAAAATTGCCTAATAAAGTGTTACTAATTAGAAACTTCAATTAATACTTTAGAATCATTTGTAATATATCCATTATTTATTTCTGAAAATCTGTTCTGTGTCAGGCAATTAATTTCAAGGGTTTTTTTTTTTTTTTTAGGAAAAACAGCTTTATTGAGATAAAATGTATATGCCACATAATCTATCCATTAAAAGTATACAATTCTTTGTTTTCTAGAATATTCACAGACGTGAAACTATCACTATGGTCAATTTTATAATATTTTCATTATCTTATAAAGAAGCCCCAGACTGCTTGATGAGTATAACGCTTCCTTTTAGAGTGATGAAAATGTTCTGGTACTATAAAGTGGTGGTGGTTGTATGAATTCTGAATGTACCGAATGCCATTAAATTGTGAATTTTAAAATGATGAATTTTATGTTATGTTGTGTTCTACCACACACACAAAAACACACCCATACACTTTAGCTATCACATCTATATTCCATTCCTCCCCACTGGGGCTAAGCACCCAGTAACCTACTTTCTGTTTCTATAAAGTTGCTTATTGTGGACATCTTATATAAATTGAATCACATAGTATGTGTTTTTTTGTTTCTGGCTTCTTACACTGAGAACATTTTCAAGGTTCATTCAGGTTGTAGTATATGCCAGTATTTCGTTTTTTATGGTTAAATAATATTCACTGTATGAATGTACCACATTTTATTTATTCATTCCTTACTTGATAGACATTTAGGTTGTTTTCATTTTTGTCTATTATGAGCAATGCTGCTATGAACATTCATGGACCAGTTTTTTGTAGATATATGCTTTGATTTACTTCATTTATATCCCTAGGAGGGCTATTCCTACCAGCAGTGTATGAGGTTTCCCATTTCTTCATATCCTTACCAACATTTGTTATAATCTGACTTTTTTTCTGAGACAAGGTCTTGCTCTGCCACCCAGGCTGGAGTGTAGTAGAACAATCATGACTCACTGCAACCTCAACATCCTGGGCTCAAGTGATGTTCCCACCTCAGCCTCCCAAGTAGCAAGTAGCTGGAACTACAGGCACATAGCACGATGCCTGGCTAAGATTTGTACATAGATATATATATATATATATATATATAACTTTTGCTCAGGATGTTTTCTTGGCAGGGAAGTGCGGAGAGACAGGGTTTTATCATATTGCTCAGGCTAGTCTCAAACTCCTGAGCTCAAGCAATCCACCCACCTTGGCCTCCCAAAGTGCTGGGATTACAGGCCTGAATAACTGTGCACAGCCTATAATCTGACTTTTTAAATTATAGCCATCCTAGTACATCCTAGTTAGTATAAAGTGGTATCATGTGGTTTTGGTTTGCATTTCCTTGATTACTAAACATGTCAAACACCTTTTCATGTGTATTTTGCCTAGAAATATGGTCCTATAGTAAGTATTTTGCATAGACTCTTAAGGGGTTCACAGAACTTCAAAGTTATGAACCCCTAGAGAAGAGTTATTGGGTGGACACATAGAGAGAAACTCTCATGAGAGTAATTATAAATAACATTTAAACAATTTAAACATAGTAAATAATACAAAGCGTACTTGTCTCATTTATTCTGCTCTATATTCAATAAGATAACTGGAGGAATAAACTTTAACATTAGTTGTACTGACATTTTAGATTAATTTTCACTGCATGATTCTTAATGGGAGTGAAGAGGGAAGAATCCCAATTCCTATCAGAATCAGGAACATACACTACACATCATCATCTCTGAAACCAAAGAGAAACCTCACAAACTGAGTGAGGCAGGAAAGGTTACCTATATTTTTATATCTTTTTTGTACGAATGAGAAAGTACTAAATAGAATTAGAAAACCAATAGAATTGGTATCTATAAACCAGAGAGGTATTTGTGTAATAGGAGAGTGAAAAGAGGTTTAAACATGTACTAAATTGAAGGATCAGTCTTTTCAGGGTAAGTATTAGATGTTGGGAAAAATAAACAGTATTCAACAAGAGTTAACAGTTATTTTGGCTGAAGACCAACTTACCATTGCCACTGCCGCTTTACACTTATGACATATGAAGGTTGTCTGTTCTCAGGTAGAAAATAAACAATTTGCCCAGTGGTCTGAGGAGTCACCTTCAAAGACTGGACCTTTGCTGTGATTGTTGGAGTACCAGTGGTTTTAGCTTTAGAAACTCAAAGGAATTTGCTTAGGCAGCTTTTGGAGGGTCATTATACCCTGGCGACATAATCTTTAAATGGGAGAAAAACCTACTTATGTTAGAAGCTTACACATTGGCATTTCTTAAGGCAGTCATCCCTGGTCTCTCCAGAAGATCAGCTTTTAGAGAATGGAATGATTTGGAGCTGCAATTAAAATCCTGAGCAGAATCCCATAAGACAGCAAAGAAAGATAAGCAATTCAAGCTCTCTACCTTATTTCACCTTCTCTAATGTGACCTGCCAGTTCTTCAATAAACTTTTCTCCTTTCATCCAGTAGATCATTGGCCCAGACTCTCCACTGAATCCGAAGAATGCTTTGCAGGGGATATTCAGAGGCTTACCTGAGAATGAGAGAAAAAGAAATGAGCAAATGACTCCTGATTATCAGTGGGAGACAGGAAGCGACCATTTAACATCCAAAGGAAAACTCAGAGGTGACCCAATTTTCAACTCTTTTTCTAGTCATCTTATCATTGTACCTGAGAAAAATTTTAAATAGTTATGAGGGCTTCTAGAAAAAAACTTAAATTCAAAGTATAATCAAAAGTGGGAATATAAAGTTACTCAGTTTTCTGTTTGTTTGTTTGTTTTTGAGACGGGGTCTGACTCTGTCACCCAGGCTGGAGTGCAGTGGCGCAACCACAGCTCACTGCAGCCTTGACCTCCCTGGCTCAAGTGATCCTCCCACCTCAGCCTCCCAAGTAGGTGGGACCACACAGGGTCTCCCTATGTTCCCAAAGCTGTTTGTTACTCAGGTTTTAAAACTGTTTATTTTTACTGCCTCCTTCTTATGAAATAATATAAAAAAATCAAATGAAAAGACTATCTTTTTTCTTTATTTTTGAGAATATTAAGCACTGCTAACTTGAACTTGCCCTTGAAACTAACATTAATCAAAAGTATAAGTTAATTTTTGGTTGGTGAGAAGACATATCATAATATATCTCCACTGTTATTAAGATTACACAGAAATTTGTTTATTCTGATTTTTACATGTTTTAAGAAAAATTAGGTAATATAAACTATAATGGTTATTTTTAGCTGTCAAATCAACTGGATTAAGAAATATTAATACCCAGATAGCTGGTAATGCATTATTTCTGGGTATGTCTGTCTGGGGTTTCCAGGAAGGACTGGTATTTGAGTTTGGTGACTGAATGGGAAGATCCACTTCAGTGTGAGTGGGAAGCATCCAAGTGCCTGGGGGCCTGGATAGAACAAGAAGTCAGAATGAAGGCACTGTGTAAAATGGGGCCTCCTTGAGGTAGTCTATCAAAAAATGACTGCTCTTTTCCTGGCACTACACATAAGGTACTGACTATTGCTGCAATTTCTCCTGGGAGGAATGTTTTTACTCTCCCATTAAACAGGTTCTTGTTAAATAAACACAAGAGACGGATATTTTTGTAAAGGCCACAGATAACCATCACTGCCCTTTTCTTGACAAACAATTTTTCTCCATTCTGTTTTTCTCTTTAAACAATTTTCAACCTCTTTTAAAGTCTTGTTTAAATTGTCCTATTATCTCTACTTCTTGGTATGCAGTTTTTTTTTCCATTGCGTCAAGGGAAGCGACATCATGGTGGTTAATTTTCTTATGAGGTTTATAATTTCATTGCTGTATTTTCATCTACAGCAGGGATTGTTTTCTGTGGTAGTCCCAGATGCTGAGGGTTATAGAGGAATTCCCTTAGAGAAGTTCCAAGGTTGCTTCTACGAAGGCCCTACAAGTTTCACTGGTTTGGAACCAGTTTTTCTGTCAATTTTTTTGCTTGGGGGTTTGTGTCATATATGAGTTATGTGAATTTCGAGTCCACACCCATGCTTGGTACAGGTTTAGAGTTCCAGTTTCTTTTAAATGTTTCCTTGGATTCATAGATATGGCCCTGGAGTGAATGTGAATTTTCTGTACACTTTCCTGAATCAATAAGCAGAGTTTTCTGGGCCCCATTTCATAGATTTCAGGGTTTATAAATCATTCAGTTTTCTAGATTTTTGCTGGGATCTGCTCTAACTCCATACTTCACATAGATCCTAAACTGAAGCCCATACACCCTGAATGTCCACATTTGGTTTTGATATCTCCAGGAGATCTTCAATTTCAATTTATACTCCTTTCTCTTACTTTGAGCTCCCTATTTATCACTAAGGCCTGAGAATTTCCCTTACTTGCATTCCAGCTGGGCTAAGCATGTAAATTCTTTGCCTTATTTTGACCAGCATTTCTCTGTAGTAAGAACAAGAGGTGATCTTTACCATTTCAATTCATTCTACCTTATTGACTAGGTGCCTGAAATTCTACCACAAAAATCTATAAATTGTGTATCTTTGTCCTATGTAATCAAGTTAATTTTAATTTCACCAGTCTTACCAAGGAGTTAAACATAGAGTTTATATTAATGTTACTGTTAATGTATCCTTTCTTCCCTGGGCCCACACTTTGATTTGGCCTTTCAAAATAAGATAAAAAGAAGAATGGATAGTTGTGATGCCAATGTGAAAACTAATTACCCTCCTGCTGTGCTTTATGTATTTAACTTTGTAGCTTCACCTTTCAAGAGGTTTATTTCTTCCTTAAAATAATCCACAATCAGGGCACAAATCTTTTATCTGTATTTGTGAGAGTGCCCTGAACCACATGCTCCGGTCTAGCAGGCCAGTGTCAGAACACATGGAACACTGGAGCATGCTACTTTCAGTTGTAAGACATATTTTAAGAAGATTGTTGCTAATAATGGTAATAATGAAGTTTATGAATTAGTTATTTAAAAATTTACAGGAGAGTTGAAGTCATCATTATATTATGTCACTCTTACACATATGCATTCCAGTATACTTCCTTTTGAATGGGAGTTAAGGGGTAAAGTCATAACTTGTATATGAGGCATGTTTCATTGTTATGGTTTAAATGTCCCCACCAAAACTCATATTGAAATTCAATTGCCAATGTAACAGTGTTGATAAGTAAGACCTTTGGAAGATAATTAGGTCATGAGGGCTTTGCCCTTACGAATGGAGTAATGCTATTGTGGAACTGGGTTAGTTTTTGTGAGAGTGGGCTTCTGAGAAAAGGATGAGTTGAGCTGGATTTCCTCTCTCCGTCTCATATGTGTGCCTTCTGCCATGGATAACCCTCACCTAATGCCAACAGGTGCTGATGCTCTTGGACTTCTCAGCATCTAGAACTGAGAGCCAAATAAATCTCTTTTCCTTACAAATTGCACCATCTGTGGTCTTCTGTTATAGCAGCAGAAAATGGACTAAGACAGAAAAATTGGTACTGAGAGTGGGGTTGTTGCTATAACAAATACCTGAAGATGTGGGAGTGGCTTTGGAACTGGGTAATGAGCAGAGGCTGAAGGAATCTGGAGGAAAGGGCTAGAAAAATCTTGTACTGATGTGGACAGACCATAAAGAGAATTCTGGCAAGGGCTCAGGAGAAGAGGAGAGCTGTAGGGAAAGTCTGATCTTCTTAGAGATTACTTAAGGGGTTATGACCAGAATGTTGGTAGGAATATGGACAGTAAAGGCAACTGTGATGAGGTATCAGAAAGAAATGAGAAACAAGGTACTGAAAACTGGAGTAAAGGCCATCCTTTTTATAAAGTGGCAAAGAAGGTGATAAAATTGTGTCTGTGTCCAGGGCTTATGGAATGCAGAGCTTAAAAGTGATAAACTAGGGCATCTGGTACAAGAAATATCAAAGCAGCAAGGTATTCAGGCTACTGTATGGCTACTTTTCATTGTATATAAGGAGATATGAGAGCAAAGAGATGGCTTAAAGATGGAATTAATACTTAAAAAGGGAAGCAGAATAGAAAAATTTTGAAAATTTGCAAGCTGGCAAGGTAAAGAGTGAAAAGGCATCTTTAGAAGAGAATACAAAAAGTGTGGCCAAGCAACCATTTATTAAAGGAATTAATATGCATAGAAACAAGCCAGGTGCCATCCATCAAGATAAGGGACAAAAGACCCCAAAGGCATTTTGAAGTTCTTTGAGACAGCCTCTCCCATCACAAGCTCAGGGGCTCTAGCAGGGCAGAATTGTTTGGGGTAACAGGCCTGGGGTATCCTCCATGGGCTCTGATATGGTTTGGCTCTGTGTCTCCACCCAAATCTCATCGCAAATTGTAATTGCCATGTGTCCAGGGATGCACCTGGTGGGGATGATTGGATCACGGAGGCAGTTTCCCCCATGCTGTTCTCATGACAGTGAGGGAGTTCTCATGAGATCTGATGGTTTTAAAATGTGTCAGAGTGTGCAAGCCCCAAGCCTTGGCAGCTTCCATATGGTGTTGGGCCTGCAGGTGTATAGAACACAAGAATTGAGCTTTGGGACCCTCCGCCTAGATTTCAGAGGATGTATGGAAATGCCTGGATGTCCAGGCAGAAGTCTGCTGTAGGAGTGGAACCCTCATGGAGAACCTCTGCTAGGGCAGTGTGGAAGGGAAATGTGGGGCCAGAGCCCTGACAGAGAGTCCCCACTGGGCCACTACCTGGTGGATCTGTGAGAAGAGGACCACCATCCTCCAGACCCCAGAAACGTAGATCCACTGACATCTTGCATCATGCACCTGAAAAGGCTGCAAGCACTCAATGCCAGCCCATGAAAGCAGCCACAGGGGCTGTACCTTGCAAATCCACAGGGGCAGAGCTGCCCAAGGCCATGGGAGCCCACCCCTTGTAATAGCATGCTCTGCATGTGAGACATGGAGTCAAAGGAGATTTTGGAGCATTAAGATTTAACGGTGGCCTGGCCAGGTTTCAGACTTGCCTGGGGCCTGTGGCTTCTTTGTTTTGGCCAATTTCTCCCATTTGGAATGGGAACTAAAATTTACCCAACGCCTGTACCCCCATTGTATCTTTGAAGTAACTAACTTGCTTTTGATTTTACAGGCTCATAGGTGGAACGGAGTTGCCTTTCCTCAGATGAGACTTTGGACTTGAACTTTTGAGTTAATGCTGGAATGAGTTAAGACTTTGGGGGACTGTTGGGAAGGCATCACCACATGTTGAAGGGGAGGGACCAGGTGGGAGGTGATTGTATCATGGGGGCAGTTTTCCCCATGCTATTCTCATGATCATGAGGGAGTTTTCATGAGATCTGATGGTTTTAAAAGTGGCAGTTTCCACTGTGCACTCTCTAACTCCTGCCACCATGTAAGACGTGCCTTGCTCTCCCTTCACCTTCCACCATAATTGTTAGTTTCCTGAGGCCTCCCCAGCCAAGCAGAACTGTGAGTCAATTAAACCTTTTTCCATTATAAATTACCCAGTCTCAGGTAGTGTCTTTATAGCAGTGTGAGAATGAACTGATACAGGCTCATTGCTCAGGGCCACCTTAGGACTCTTCTCCCTGAATCCCAGCGTAGCACCCCTCAGCCACCCAGCCATGGCTCAAGAGGGCCCAGATGTAGCTAGACTTGCCAAAATGGAAGGTATAATCTATAAGTCTTGGTGGAGTTAAGTCTGCAGGCTTGCAAAATGCAAGAGTTGTATGTGCATGGATGCTGTTTATAGCCTAGGGCCCTAAGGTAAAACCAGCCACAGGGCTAGAGCTACCACAGACAGTTCCCACTAGGGGAACGCCTAGTGTGGCTGTAGGAGTGGGGTCACCTCAGAGACCCCAGAACTGTAGGGCCACAAGCATATAACACCAGCCTCCGAAAGCTACAGGCATGAGACTACAACCTGTGAGAATTGCTAGGTAGACTGAATCCAGCAAAGCCGCAGGGTTAGGGTTGCCACAGGGTTTGAGGGTTTGAGGACCCAGCCACATACCCCAGTGTACCCAGGACATGGGACACGGAGGCAAAGCAAATTATTCTCCAGTTTTAAGATTTAATGTTGTATTTCATTTTGGGTTTTGGACTTACTTGAAACCAGTTATCCATTTTGGTATGGGAATGTCTATTGTATGCCTGTCCCACTATTGTATTTTGTAAGTAGATACCTTCTTCAATGTCACAGGCTCACAGATGGAGGAAATTGCCCCAGAATGCATCATACCTTAAATCTCATCTATGTCTGATTTAGATAAGACTTCAGACTTCAGACTTTTGAGATTATGTTGTAATGAGTTAAGACTTTGGGGCTATTGGTATGGAAGGAATGCATTTTGCATTGTGAGAAGGATATAAGTTTTGAGGGACCAAGAGCAGAATGTCTCCTCCAAAGCTCATGTTGAAATTCAATTGCCAATGTAACAGTGTTGAGAGGCAGGATCTTTAAGAGGTGATTAGGTAATAAGGGCTCTGCTGTCATGAATCAATTAATGCCATTATCACAGGATTAGTGCCATTATTGAGAGAGAGAGAGAGAGAGAGAGAGAGAGAGAGGACTCCTAGTAGTAGAAGGATGAATTCAGCTGGATTTCATCTCTCTGACTTGCACACTCATGTTCTTGCCATGTGATGCCTTCTATTACAGGATGACCCTCACTAGATGTTGGTGCCATCTCTTAGATTTCTCAGTCTCCAGAACTGTGAGCCAAATAAATCTTTTTCTATATTTTCCACTCTGTTATATTCTGTTATAGCAGTAGAAAATGGACTAAGAGACCCATTAATAGTTTTCCTTACAGTACGTATCATCTGTTCCATATGTTAAGAAGGAAAAAGCTGAAAGCCAGTGATCCCCGGTTGGATCTTCACTGAGAGGGAGAGAAACATATAGTCTCTCATTTTGAAAATAAAATTCCTATATATTTACATATATCTATATATGTATATGTATGTGTGTGTATATACATACACATACATATGCATACATATATATAAATATATATATTTATATGTATATCTCAGTGTAATTTAATCACAAGGTAGTTCATCATTCCTCACACTGGCCTTTTCTATCAGTCATCCAATATATCAAGTACTCACTTGTAGCCAATGGTAAAAATACCAAGGTCCTTTCTTTCTCCAAGATTATTATCTCAAACAAACTGACTGAATCATTGAGATTTAGAAACAGGCTCAGATAGAAATTAACTGGCTTTTTTGAAGTCAAATTATGAACCAGCTTTGATGCTGTTTTACAGAAATTAATGTTTTCCAATATGTAGTACAGTGTTTACTAAAAAAAAAGCAGTTTGACATTTCAGAGTGATTTTATAAAGCCCTTTTAAATTCTTTATTCTAAAGAAGAGCCCTTTCCCCATCATTTCTAAATTAAATGAAACAGTCACAGAGGTAAATTCTAAATTATAGTTGAGATAAAGCTATTATGAAGCTAAAGGAAGGAAGAAAGAATTTATTTTTTCCAGTAAGATACAAGGGAGATGAAAAGTTGATGAGGCAGAAAGACATGAGTTAGTTATCCCAGATGGTGGAAAAAAAAAAAAAAAAAAAAAAAAAAAAGTAGGATTTTCTACCCAGACAACAGTGACTGTGAGAGAAGACAGTGGCTACCAAAGATAATTAATCTGAGAAGGAAGAAGACCGGGAGAAAATACTTGAGTAACCTTAGAATAGAATAATGATTTGGGAGAGAGAAAGAGATAGACAAAGAGAGACTGAGACCCATAAACTTTCTACTATTTCTGGTTTCAAAGAATGTATGTGTGAAGCCAGGTAATGTTTCTTGGGGATGGTGGGGAATGTGTTCATAGTTATTTGCCTATGCTAGAGGGAAGTAGCTCAGCAGCAGACCTCAAAGTAAGATGAGACAGAACACTGTTTTCTTGGTTAAACGAGTATTGTTGTTGTTATTGTTGTTATTGTTTTGGTGTACAATTGGCTCAATCAGATAAGAGTTACAAAGTCTACTGGATGAGGAATTGTTTAGAGTTATAGGACTTACATAGTTGTGTCACCAAGTTGCCCCAATCCCAATAGAAGTTTCTGTTACTGAATTTTATCTAGGTTGAATGAATAAAACCTCCATTGTTACTACATATCCCGCCCATTAACTTTGCTTACG
This sequence comes from Hylobates moloch, assembly GCF_009828535.3. Lineage (NCBI taxonomy): Eukaryota > Metazoa > Chordata > Mammalia > Primates > Hylobatidae > Hylobates > Hylobates moloch. The sequence continues at coordinate 87,768,785 of NW_026652282.1, read as the reverse complement.
TTTTCCTTTTTCATTTCCTTAGGACAAGGAGTGTGGCTCAGAGTCTTAAGATCCTAGTTTTCTCAGTCATATCTCACATTTAAGGGTACCAAATGTAGGCAAGGCAAAGACATTTCATGGAAAGAGTACTAGTGTCAGGACATCAAAGTTATAGCCCCAGCCCTTCCACTATATTGCTTTGATTTTTTTGACAAGCCCATTCCTCTAATAAGCCACACTTTCTTCTTCTAAAAATTATAGGGTCAACTGAGAGAATCTCTAAGGACTCTTTCAGGTCTGATGTTCTCATATTTTGTAGCTGGCCTAGAGTGTTAGAATTTTCCAAGTGGGATGAACTGTGTCACTTTTAGTCCTAGCTCTTGAGTGCCAGTCATTAGTTCCTTCTGCAAAATAAAAAGCACTTAAGTCTCTGTGCCTCAGGTAGCTTTTAACTTTCGGGTCGAGGTCCCTTGGTTTTTGGCCTGAATCAGCTTGCTTTCTGTGCCTGGAATCCCAGTTCCTGTGTATCCCTTAACCTCTGTTTACTTCATAGTGGGTTTCCTGCCTATGAACCCTACCTTGCCATGAACCCTAGGTCCTCTCCACCTAACCTGACCCTGGCTGCTTCTGTTAGCTCTGCTGATCTTGGCTTATGACCTGCTTTCTTGACCCAGTGTTTTTCATATCTCAGCTTGACAAATGAATTTTTAAAAGCTCCCTATGGAAAAGACAAAATTCTTGGATATTAACTCACTATACTAGCAAGTCCAAATTATACTCAGCAAATTGAGTTGTCAGGAGAGTTGAAGCAAGCAAATATGTTGTATGTGTGTATTCAAATGTGCATATAGTTGCAAAATAATTCATTTGGATTGAATTAATAGTTCAAAATTAAATACATATGATTCTTTATATTGTGTTAGGTGAAGGAAAGAAACTAAAAATTCCCATATTGATTTAAAAATCTAGGTTTGTAGAGTAGCCAACCTAAACAATCATATCAATTGAAAAATGGTTTAAGTCCATATTAAATTCATATTTACAGTTGTTATTTTCATTTGTTTCAAAAGTTATTTACTTGGCTCTACACTACATGGAATTAAGGGTTAAAGCTTACAAAGTTAGGTGTATTCTAGCAGCTAGACAAGACAGTAGTAAAAATAGAACACAGAGTAACCATTACTTCCCAAGAAAGAGGTCACCTTTGTCATTTGAAAACATCTGATTGGAAACAGAAGTCTTTCTCACTTTCTCAACTTCTGTATCATCAAAAGTACTTATGAATCCCTTACTAATAAGATCACAACTTTTGGTACTAGGAATGACTTGCTAGTTAAATCCTGCTGTACAAGTTTGGAAAAAAAATGAATCAATGCGAACATGGCAATTCTTATTGTATATCTGAAGATTGATCCAGGTATTATATGGTGACTGAAGAAAATACTGATATGTTTTCTGGACATTATAGTGAGATTTAAAACACAGCTGTGGAAAGTTTTTAAAATATCCTCAAAAAAAAATGAATAATATGTGTCTGTGGTTTTAACATAGGTCCCATTCACTTTCATAAGTCTTGTTGGCTGTCTGCACACCCTGACTCCAGAAATGATGTTCAAAATAATCCCACAAGGATCCTTTAATCCTTTAGAAAATGGAAATATCAAGGTTTAATGCCTAGTTGAGAAAACGAAACCCAAAGCTGTCCACATATTACTGATCAGATTCATGTCACAGTATTGATTTTCTGAAGTATTATAAGGGTTCTTTTAGACTATTAATTTCCTTTGACAACAAATCTCTCTGGTCTTACCATTCATTATACTCTATTTTGTAGCCTACGTGATTGGCGTGCCTTTACCCTCCACTTTTGCTCACTTAAAGCCTCATCCATCAAAATATAGCTCAAGTGCCACCTATACCATGAAGCCATCCCTGACTTCCTTAATGCACACCCTGCTTTCTCTGAATCCCATTTTTATACATGTCATAGGAAGTTAAAAGTTTAGCTGCGCTCGCTTTATATAATTATCACAGCAAAATAAGCTAAGTGTTTAATATATTCTGACCAAATTAATCATCACAGAAACCCAGGGAGTAAGGTATTATTATTCTCAGTTTACAAGTGAGCAGAGAAAAGTAGAAAGAAGTTAACTTGTTTGAAGCCACAAACACTGTAAGTGGGAGAAATTTAAAAGCAGACAGCTAGACTCTAGAGTCAAAGATCCTAAACACTCCTCCATACTGCATTTCACAGGTGTTTGCCTCCTCTTCCCAAATAAATGTTACAGTCTTTAAGGATGGAAACCATATCTTATATTTCACTTTCATTTCCTTAGAGGAACTAGCGTGCTGCAAGGCACATGCTTGTGCTCAATAGTACTTGTTTGATTCTCAAAAGCTTAGTTCAATTTGACTAATTTTTCTTATTTTTAAATTGGTTTTCTCTTGCAGCATTAAATGTATCTTTGCCGGTCTTCACCAATCCATTTTGGAATGAACCAGGGTACAAATAATAAATAATTGCCTTGAAGTTCAAGTTTTCCCCTTCATTTGCTAACCCTTTTAAAGAAGGAGGAGGGAGAAAGGAAAGGGAAGAGGGGCCGAACTGATCTGAGTTGCCTTTTCAAAAATTCTTGCAAGGCAGAGTCAACAATAAAATGGGAGAAAAGAACCTCAATGTTTATATGCCTGTGGAAATCAGTCCTAGTGGTGTATTCAGGTGAAACCAATCTACGATTGTCACCATCTCTTTTTGCACGAAATTTGGATTTTATCTTGAATTGTAGGTAATCTTTCTTTCCCCATGTCCGTAAGTTCCTGAAGAGAGAAGGAAATGAGTTCAATGTATCCACTATGGGAGACTGTAGCAGTTATATGCCATTTAATAAGTTTGAATATTTTTGTTCTGTTCTTTGAAGACAGGAGGTTACATAAATGACAGAAAATAAAGGATACTGAAGCTAATTATTGCAGTTAGCAATATCATAATAAAGAAGTCACCTCTCCTGCTGCCTCTGCTGAAGGGCATAATTTTAAAAAGTAAAGACCCATCATTGCTCACAAGAAAAATCAGAAGCCAGCTTCTGAGTCTTAGGCAGGAATGGCCTGAATGTAATTCACAAAGTTGGTGAAGTTCTCTTGTATCCTCCAAGGCTTTATCCCCATTCCTTGAGCCATGTACTCTCCAGCTCTGGGTCTTTACATTGCTCCTCCTGTAAAACTGAGCCAGCCATCCTGCTAGGAATGGATTCCCAACTCCATCATTGTTCTTGCCTTTCCTATGAGTATCCTTGACTGCCTCTACTCTAGTCACTCAGCCTTGCTAGCTTACACAACCCTTCCTCACTGTAACTTTCCACTACTCTTTGTTCCTTCCTTGGTAAAACAATTGGCTAGTCTCATCAAATAATGCCCAATCATTTTCCAGTACGGGATAAAGCTAATAAGGAAGTTCTCCATTTTTTACCACGTAATGTGCATTTTTTTCTTTGAAAATTAATGTGTATCTTTAGCAGTTGCTCAAATAGTGGGACAATTGTTAAGCAATAAGAATTGCTTAACAGTGAAGCTTTCTAAAATTCCTCACTACTCATCTACTGACTCAAAGTCCTCAAAGCAGTTGCTCAACAATCCTTTCTCTCTCTCCTTCAAAATTCTCTTCCAAATTCACAGGGAACTATCCTGTCTCCTCAGTCATCCCTACTCTTCCTCTCCTCTGGATCTAGTTCTGTCTTCAATAAGTTGTTCTCTGCCCTTTCCTTTATAAGCTTCCATAAAGCTGTAATTTTTTAATATGAAAATACTAAATGCTATAAAATTAAATCACACACTACAACCTTCCAGTCACACTATTAATTACTTCATAAGTATCTTGCATGTAGGCTTCTGAAAATAGTGATCTCTCTATTTTGTATTTCTAAGCTTTTATATTTTGTTCCATAAGCATGCCACTTCATTTCAACAAACATATAACAAGTATCTACAATGGGCAAGATCCTTTCCTAGGTGTTTGGGGATATGTTAAATATGTCAGTCTCTGCCTTCAAGGATTGTTGTGTCACTAAGAATAATTTATCAAAGATAGCTTCGTAGCATTTCTTAGATTGGTAGTTTTCTTATCATTTGTTTTTGTTCAGTCTTCTGAACTTTTATAAACTTCCTAGGGCCAGGACTGTGCCTTATACTGTTCCATATTTCCCACAGTGTGAAGGTTGTAAAAGAAATAGACCAGGAGTGACATAGTTGGGGAAAATATCTCAAAGTCAATTGTTCTGTTACACCCATCTCTCTACTTGACTGGAACCAACAGGGACCTCAATATTCTTCCACTTTGGTCCATTTCTCACACTGTCTTTTATTTACTTCTGTAGTCAAAAATCTGATTAAAAACAGCCTCTTTCCCCTGAAGCTTTCAAGTTAAAAAGACACTCATAGTTTAGTTTTCTGTACAAACTGTACAACAAATTCCTGAATAACTGCGATTTTTCTGTATTTTTTTTTCTCTTTGGCCTACATATACAGGTACACACACATACACACACATATATATCTACTTGTATAGATATTTTATTTTCTATCTCTATCCCTCTATCTATTCATCTATCATCTATCTATTTATTACTCATCCCCCCTACCCCGAATGACATGGCATTCTCTCCCTGAATTAATTACATTAGTCTTTACCACAGCCCTCTTACATAGTGTATGTGTGCACATGAGTATGTAGTAGGTAAATAAAAAATGATCTCAAATATAATCTGTTGACCAAAGTTGTACATTTGCTATGTATTTGCCTCTGCTGATCACCTGAAGAGAGAGCAAGAAGGAACACCATAGAAAACAGTTCAACAGGAAAAATGTTCTTACAGAATTTGCACTTGGTTACATGGTATATAGTAAAACTTTAACATTAAAATTGCTGCCTCTCCTGTCGGTGGGTGGGGTGGTGGGAGGGAGAACATTACGAAAAATAGCTAATGCACGTTGGGCTTAATACCTAGGTGATGGGTTGATAGGTGCAGCAAACCACCGTGGCACATGTTTACCTATGTAACAAACCTGCACATCCTGCGCATGTACCCCAGAACTAAAAATAAAATTTAAAAGAAAAGAAAATTGCTGCTTCTTTAGAACAAAGATTCCCAAAGCAAGGGACAAAATAGCATAGACAAGATTTTTTAAAGTATATTTAATATTTTAAATACTTTAAAAGGGAGAATTATTACAAGTTCTTTAAAACAACCATTTAAATATAAGCAATTTGCTTGATGCCAACCATTCTTGTCTACTTGTTAAGGCTCCACTGGCAAATGAGGTTAGCCTATGTATGGTACCATTACAATTCAGTTATGTATTAAGCAGATATCTTAATTGAGTTGATGGATAATTGTTTAGCTTGTATTTTTTCTTACTCAAATATTTTAGCAACTCGGTGAAAAAGTTGTGTATGTGTTTTAAATATATATTTGATTATTTTAAAACCTGGATTTAAGCCGTATTCTACATGACTAAGCAATCTAAAAATCAGCCTGTTGTTGTATATAAGACTTGCACATACAATTTGTTAGGAATGTACAACATTCTGCTTTGTATTATCATTGTGTATATTGCTAACCTCCCTTACTATACTGTAAGCTCTTTGGCAGGTCACATAACTAATCCACCTTGGTAACCTCTGAAAAACCTAGCAGAGTGTTTTGTACATTGTGTGCTTTCAGTACATGCTAAATTAATGAACTAAACTAGCTTCCAAGAGACCTTGCCTAAGCAATACTTCAACATCTATTTTCTAAGTACTTCATGTACTTGAAAGTAATATAACTACATGTCTTTAAAATGCATTTCATAATTCATATTTTTCACTATTTCTGACTTGTCCTTTCATCCAACTTAGTATGAGACAGTGAGGTTATGCTATTTATCTTTATACAGAGAAATCAAACACACATTTGATACCCACCAAGATTCTTTCAAAAGACATATGGAGAAGAGTGAATGCAGATAAAGTTAGTTACAGCATTGCATATCTTTCTCTAATGCAGTTAGAAGGGAACGTTGAGATCATCGTCTCATCCTCTCATCTTCTCACTCTAGATGAGCAATAGAGGGCACAGTTTTAAATGACTTGTCCAAGAACACACACTGACTGTTGGCAGAGCTTGCAATGTAGTCCAAGTGCCTGCCTCTAAGTTTAATGCTTTTTCCAATATAGCAGCTATCTGTGGCCCTTACATTGTGAGACCCCTGTCATATCTTCCTGAGGGGCTTTTTCTTGGCTTTCAACCTCTTCCCTTTTCCATTTTTTTTTTCTGTAGACTTTTGCCATATTTGTTTTCCCTAAGCATAGGTGTATTCATTACACAACTTTGCTTCAAAATATGAAATAGTCCCCATAATCTACCAATTTAAATGGCTCTCAATAGGGGGAAATTGTGCCCCAGAGGGAGCATTTGGTAATATCTAGGACGTATTTACTTCTCAAAACTGAGGGATGGGGTCTTATGGGTATCTGGTGGTATAGACCAGGCATTCTTCTAACCATCTTACAGTGCATAGGACATCCTCCACAACAAAGAATAATCTAGTCCCAAATGTCAATAGTGCTGAGATTAAGAAAACCTATTCTAGAATTAGAGGATTTTCAGGTCCTGATCTTAACTTTCTTTTCCAGAATTAATTCCTACAACCTTCCCACACTTAGAAACACTGATTGAAGTGCTTTCTATTTTTTATAGATACGCTATACTTTCCTATTGCCCTGATTTTGCTTAGCTTGAAATGGTTTTCCTCATCTGTCTACATTTTTCTTATTTGTTAAAGACTGAAGTATATAACCTGCTCCATAAAAACCTTCTTTGATCCTTACAACCAGATCATCTTTTCTCTTTTCAAGGCTCATAGAAATGTGAATACAGACTGTTTTTATTTTTGAAAATCTTATATATTATTTTGTCAAAGTCTGATTGTTAGACTCTGAGGCATCTGTGAGAAAATGTACACTAAGTTTGGAGTCCAAAGACTTCTAACTCCACCATTTACTAAATATGTTTAACCTTGCACATGTCATTTCACCCCAGTGGGCCTCATACTTTTCATCACTGAAATGGGACTAATAATGCCTACTTCCTAAAGGTGGTCAGAGGATGAAGTAAAATTTTATGAATAAAAGTGCTTTGTAAGTTTTAAAGCACTATGCCAATATGAGGGGTTGTTATTTTTATTGCAAGGGGGGCTAGCTCTTGAAAGGCAGTTAAAGCTTCTATTTTACCTCGTGTAGGGAATAAGCAACGCCTGTGACCATATTGCAAATTTTCTGGCTGGCCTTGTGTGAGGGCAGGACATATGCTTAAGTCGACTTTAATTTTCCCCATGAAGAATACAGTGTGTTCTTTGTGCCTTGCATCTACCCAGTATGGTGGTAAGGAAAACACTTCCTTTTTCTGGAGAAGAAAGAGAACAGGGGAGTGCACCAACCGATTATTCACAACAGGAATGCCAGGGGCAACAAGAGGCCTGCAAAACATATTTTTTTCTGTAGTCAAATACACCCAGCTCATAAAGAATGCCATAATTTACTTCTAGTTCCTTGCGAAGACATTTTTGGAAGTGTTGCCCTTGCCATCCCAGAATCCCCAGAATGCGGCTGTACTTTGTTAGCCAAAGTTTAAGAATAAAATATATGAGTGGTAATAAGAAGAAACCTGACTTGGAGTTTTTATTCTTAGATGATAACTTGCCATATTTATGGAGGTCTTGCTAATTATATTTTGTATAACACAAACACCTATGGAAATTAAGGCTGGATAAGAGACCCTGGAGCTTGAGATAATAACTATACAAATGTTTCACACTAGAGGTCACTCTTGCAATCTAAGAACAAAATTCTGAAAAGAGGAAAACACAGCAAAACAAAACAAAAAGCAAACAACCATCAACAACAACACAACAATGCACATGATATCAATGCAAAAAACAAGGATATAGTTTTTCCTTTGAAATCTATGAAGATGCTCTTAAAATGATCAAATAAATTGGTAAGGAGTCCAACTGTCATTATGGAGTATGAGAGAGCTAAAAAGTAACAATTGCTCTACTTGGCAGGCAGGCAGGCAGGCAGGCAGGCAGGCAGGTAGGTAACTGGCCAGTTCCTCCCTGGCTTGGGACATCAATCTACAGCTGCCCTGAAGTGATTAGCTTGATACAGATCTAAGTAGACTGGAATGACATACACATTTTAAACCAACTGAGTAGCTGGTAAGAGGAATTGCAAGAATCCAATGTCGCAATATAGTAAAAAATAAATACTCTTTATACCTGTTTGTTTAACGAACAGTAGCTGTTATAGTGAAAATTAATTTCTTAAACAGATGGAAAATGTCTAAATGAGTGGACTTAAGATCACCCTATGAGTTGTCTCAAGGGTAGGCACGTATTTGTGCATTATAGATCACTATCTATGTGTTTTATGATGTAAAGGTTTGAACTCTACTCTTACATCTCCATACCCTTCATTCCTTCTGCAAACCTAATTGGCCTGCATAGTGCCTGAAATTCCACCTATCATTCCTTTCTCAGGTTAATGCATTTTACTTTCAGTTGTCCTTTATTAAAATTTTTAAACTCCCAGGGGAAGAGGAATAGCAGATAGTTTTTCCCATCATTCAAACCTCAATTCATTTTTAAGATCCTCATTAGGGCACCTGCCATTAAGTCCCAAAGGGAGATAGGACATATGACCCTGGAGGAAATATTGATGAGGTCCAGAGGAGCAGGAGGAGAGTTATGGGTGGTAAACCTGAAGCACCACTGGGGAGCACTTGAGTAGAGAGGGGAGCATTGAAAAGAACATCTGGATAATAAAGTTTTCAAATTTTGTCAAGCTAGTAGTATGAGATAGATTTAAAAATGTTAGCCTTTCATCTGCTTATCACATCAACATGATCATTAGAGATCTTTATCATATTTCTCTATGAAATAAAGGAGTAGTAAAATAATGAATGTTATTACTAAATAGAGTCTAATAAACAAGTTCTAGACCAATAATAAATCAAAGGAATACTGAAGCAGTAAGTTTGATCTTTCTGACATATCTTTTTTCTTAATGACATGTTTAAAACAAAAACAATGCCACAGAAGTAAGCTTTGGTTTCACAACCTAGGATGTTTGTTTACCAAGGCACATTAGCAAAATGTCACCATAAAGTCCCACTGAGACTTAAGTGCTTTTCAAGAATTTCAACCCCCATTGCCTGGGAGAATGACAGACAGCTATGTTGGAATGAAGGGAATAAAATTACAGGATTGAGTTTGGAAGACTAGGCAAGTCATTTAGGGAAATTGTTTTTACAATGTACATCTTTGAAAAAAATCAGATGATGCTTAAGATTCTGTCTAAACATAGAGAATGAAGTGGTTACATGACTCAATTATCTCCAATAATTTAAGCCTAAAATAGACCTCTTTTGCCTCAGTTTTTCATTTTCAGTTCTCTGCCAAATTTATATAGGAAATTGACTTCACCACTCACTTTTCTCTGAATGCAGTGATGGAGCCAAAAGTAATGCAGGAAAAGTGACTCTTACTGAACAACTTAGCCCTCACCAATTTATACTGCTGTTTTTACTGTGTTCTATATCCTTGGGAGAATTTACCCTTTCTTATTAACACCAACCACTTCCACAATTCATGAAAATTGGAAGAAATTGCCAGCCAGAAAAACTCTGTTGGTAAACAAAAAATAAAACTCAGAATATATTTAAAACAAAACAACAGATACTCCTGAGAAAAATTCAGCAGCTGCTGGAAGACATTTGAAAGGAGTAATTTATTCCCTTTTACCTAGAAGGCAAAAATTGATGGCTAAGAATCTGTTCCCTGCAACATGAGCTGACTGCAACTTGGAAACTCAAAAAAATCTAAGCAGTGACCTAGAGAAAAGGACAAAAAGGCACAGCAAGTTTTATGTTCAGGGTGTGTTTCATCCAAAAGAGATAAAATTGGGCCATGTTAAAAATAAGTAAGCCTCTCTAAGAATTGCATCTAGCTTTGTACTAGGACTCTTGAGAAGGTCACAGGGAAAGCAGAGATGTGTCCAAGCCTAGAAGATGATGGATTCCAAATCCCATCCCACAGAGGAATGTGGAAGATGAAGCAAGAGCTATGTAAATTAAGATAATCAAAGAAAGAGAAACTAACTGGAGGGAAAACACCTGGGTTCTAGTCCAAGATTATTTACTCATTTTACATCATATGACACAGAATATATAACAACTTATCTATATACCTTGTTATAATGTCACTAGAATGTAGATCTAGGAGGGCAGAGATTTTTATGTGTGAAGTTCATCGCTACATCCCTAGAGCATGGAAGAGTAATTGACATGTAGTAGGCTCTCATAAACATTTGCTGAAAGACTGAATGAGTGCGGTGCATCTCTCTAATCTGTAAAGTACAATTTGTCTAGGAATATTGTGACAGTTGGGTGACAGAATGCATGTACAGGGATTAATCCAGGTTTTGTGTGTCTAACGTTTATACAAGTCAAGAGGGACTGTCTTAAGAAGAATGCAAGATTACAAATACAAAATTAAGTAGAAAATTGATTATTTTTAGGATGAGAAAATAAACTGGTATATGTAACACATTTTAAAAGCTGATAAATGCCACAAACATCACAAAATCCAGAAAAAAAACCCTACATATTTTCATGAATTAACTGCCTGACATACTTCAATAATAACTTTTATAACTTACATTTTTATTGCATATACTTTGTTTTTCTCTTCATATGACAACTTCGTAATATTTTCTATAAACAGAATGGAAAGGTAATTCAATAGTTCCTCTAGCATGGTTGATTGAGATTTGTTTTTTATTAATAAGTTTAAGAATTTTCTTCAGGTTTATAACTTGTTATTGCTAATGTCATGTAAAGTTTGACAACTGCTGTCAAATTTGGGGAACACCTACCCATTTTAAAAATCAGTTTTCTCTCAATTTTCTTTTAGATATAAAGTATTTTTTCACAGACTGATTTTAGCTCTATATATTTCAAAGCTTATTTCTCTTACATTCACTTCTACTTCTGTTGCCAATCACTTTAGGACATGTTATTATCCCGAAATGACTTCTGGTTCTGTAGCCTCTGGCCCTTGGTTTAGTCAGCACAGTGGGTGGCAGGATGATTTCTTGGAAGTCATTTGATACTGGGTTGGCTAGCATAATTTAACTACATACAGAAGTGACTGTGCACTGAATATGTCCTACTAAACCCAAATTAAATATTTCACCAACTCAAATTCTACTTAACTAAAGCCCTAAAATTTTCATGGTCACTCCAATGCTACCAGACAAGAGAAAAAGTGTCTAAGTTAAGTTTAGTTAAAATACCTTCAGAAAGCTTTACAAAAACATATAGTCAGATAAAAGCATTGCTAAAGCTACTCTGGGAGGTTTGGAGGGGGTTTGTACGGCTTATGCTTCATTAGCTTCATTGCAAATCAACCTCTGAAGATAAGAGCACTTTGTAAAGTGCAGAGTGTTATACAAATACAGATAATAATAATGATGATAATGATAGTGGCAATGACAACAATGATGACGATTGTGTAATGTAAAAGATCTTAAATATTGTAGAAGAAGACAAGTTACGGGAGAAGCCACACTTGGAGTCAGTCTGATGCTGTGTCTACTCCCCTCCCTTAAACATCTCTGGTAGGAACCAAATCCTTATTGTCTGATCTGAATCTCAGGAAGCAGGAAGGAAAACTGTTGGCTTATATAACTACATAATTTATGTAGTGATTCCATAGAAAAGGGCTTCTAAATTCTGGTCTTAACAATGTCAAGAATTCCCTGGATTACCACTCTTATTTTTACTACGCAATTTTGAAGAAAAATACATAATGACAAAAATAGCTACTAATTCACTAATGCTTTAACATAAATTGGTATTTTATTCATCATAACAGCATTTGTACACAACTCAAACATGCCAGTGGTGTATATATGAATAAGACATACTATTGATTCAATCTTTGGGTGTACTTATATGCATATGGCATAATATGCCTTTGCGGTTTCTAAGCCAATTCTGACTTCAGCAGACAGTACATTAGAACAGTCCCTCCTATCCATGGGTGGGTCTGGAATTCATCTTCTTGTCTTGATATTCTTTAAGCTACCATGTCCACTATAGTTCCCAAGCAGTCAGCTGGCATCATATAAACAAAAGGGTCAATCAATCCCTCTCTGTACACATCACAGCCCTAAATAGCTTGCTTCTACCTACTCTGAGCACTGCCTAATCAACTGCTGATTCCTCTGCCACTTAATCTCATTATTCTTTCTCCCACTTATAGTCCTGCTTCAAACTTCAGGATTGGCATTTAATAATGCATTTTTACCAAGAACTTTGCCTTCCTTCCTTGACTGAAATTTTGGTTTTCTTTTTGAGCTTTGTTGCTTTAGGCCACTGATATAGTTTGGACGTTTGTCCCCTGTAAATCTCATGTTGATATGTGAACCCCAAGGTTGAAAGTGGGGCCTAGTGGGAGTTGCTTGTGTCATGGGGACAGAACTCTTATGAAGGGCTTGGTGCCATTCTCGTGGAAACGAGCTCTGGAGAGCTCTATTAGTTCATGTAAGAACTGGCTATTTAAAGAGCCTGGGATTTCCCCCCCTTTTTCTCACTTCCTCTCTCACCACAGGACAAACCTACTCCCCTACTTCCCCTTCACCTTCCTCCATGAGTAAAAGCTTCCTAAGTCCTCATCAGGAGCCTAGTAGATGTGGGTGCTATGCTTTTACAGCCTGCAGAACCATGAGCCAAATAAACTTATTTTCTTAATAAATTACTCAGTCTCAGGTAGTCCTCTATAGTAATGCAAAATGGACTAACACAGCCACCTAAAGTAAATACCCTGTTTTAGCTACACCTGGCTCCCAGAAACCTGTATCCAGGGGTACCCTGGCTAGGATTTTCCTGGTCCTCGGAGAGGAAACCAGATAACAGGGCTAGCCTATGTTATCCTTAAGGTGAGCCCTAGGTATTCACATGTGCCCTAAGTCACAGTCTTCTCCCTGCCATGTTTACAAAATTCTTAGAAATTCCCTGATGGATGGATTTGAACTCCAGTCCATTTGGCCAGGACCATGACACTCTAATTTTTTCTAGTCCCTCAATTTCATTACTTTTGTGGGGGGGAGGTGGATGTGGTGTCCTATATTCATTCATCATCAATAAACACATTGTTAGCACTTCATCTGCTTTGAAGTATTACCAGTCCTAAACACCAGATTGGTACTCCTTGGCTATTCACCATAGTCCAGATCAACCACATCCCTTCAGACAGCACATCTCTTTAAATAAGACACACTGGGATGATCGCTAACCATCCAGAATCATGCCCTCCAGCTGTGCCAGGCCCCCTCACCCTAGTCCTGGGCTGACCTATCCTTTCTGCTTTACTGATTTATGTGGCTAAAGCCCCACATGTCTCAAAATTTTAAAATGACCAATTTGATACTGTTTTTATTCAGTCATCTATGATTCTCGTTATTTAATGTGCTATCCTTAATATCTCTATCTAGATTATGAACTCCTTCAAGAAGGGAACCATTCCTTGTTCTTACATCTTTCCACATTCCTAGTACATACTGAATATTAGCAGGCTGCATTTAAATTTTCCAGAGCAGAGTCAGGATACATGAGGTGGAGAATTAAAAGGATTGGGAGAGAAGTTACAGTTAAGGGGGAATCTATGTCCCAGTCCTCTAACTGTCCTCCTGGCCTTAGATGAAACATCATTAGAGAATATTGTATGCAGACATTGCAGCACAGGTGAAAGAGCAATTGACTAAGAACATGGCATTTGAGTTAGGCAGAAAGGATTTGATCTCTGGATTCAATTTCCATCTTTCTCACTTTCTAGTTGTGGGTATTTGGTCAACACACTTATTCTATTCACCTTAATTTCTTCATTTATACAATTGTGAAGGTAGTAGTATCTATTGTACAATGTTTTGTGATGACTAAATGATATGGTACGTTAAAATGCCTAACACAATGTCTGAGTCATAGGAATGCTCCATAAAGGGTAGCTTTTATGTTGTTACTATAGCTACTTTTTTGTAACTTGAGGCCTAAACACACCACGAGTTTCTATGCATGGATAATACATACCAAGGAAGCAGCTGCAATTCTATTTTTAGATTATTTTCTGTAAATTTCCAATTATAATAATAATAGCAACTAGCATTAATTGAACACTTATCCTATATTGGCTAGATTTCCTACTGTAGGAAAAAGTCCATAGGCTAATACCATCTAGCTGTAAGCCTCATGCAAATAATATTCATGCTCTAAAAGACATGATCTTCTGTATTTGGTGGCATGAGGATTTCCAATCTGAAAGTTTACTTTGGATCTGACACATTTTTCCCTGAAAATATGATACATTTTTTGTTGCTTAACTACCTCATGTATCCATTGATTTATAAAATGTTAGAGTCCTTGTCTACAATTATTAGACAAAAAATTAGAATAAGTTTTTTATATGGAAATTCAAAGTAGGATCATTTAGAAGCAGTTTTTTGATAACTTTAAGAATGGCACCTACCACATTTGTCTTTGCAATTTTCAAGATACCATGTGGGGAGGTATGTACACTGTTGGTAAGGAAACTAGCTACATGATATAATAGCTCTTAAGAAACGAAGCTAACCTTCCTCAACTTTGGGTGTTCGTTGCTTCCTCAGCTCGCTAATGATTCACAAGGAGATAAAGAGGAACTAGTCTCATTTCCAGGGGAAAAAAAGCCTTAAAGGTCATTTTTCCTTTACAAATCACAGCCTCCCAAATGAAATCTTAATCAAGTCATCATATTATATCTAGTGTTCTATTGATGTGATTACTAAAAAGTGACTTATTTGGATCTGCCTTTTTATTATTAGTTTCTCCTTTGATTTTTCTATATTAGCTGACATGGAAGGTGTTGATGTTGCTGTACCAGTTACATAAAGTCACAAGAATAGAAGTGAACACGGGTACCCATTCCAGATGAAAGAGTAAGTGGGGGCATATGTCCATTAATATGAGATCTCAGGAGGGGATGAGGAAGGGGAAGGGATATGTAAGCAACATAGTCCAACCAGAAGAAAAGATCAGGGGTCAGGAGTCTTATGTTCTAGTTCAAGCTATGGGATATCAAGCAAATGATTTAACCTCTCTGGGCTTCAGTTTCCTCTTCTGCTAAAGGTAGATGATAATGTCTACTTAACTTCACAGGTTTGATGTGAGGATCAAATATGTTTCATCTTCCTCACCCTCTGCATTCAATTAATCATCAAATTTTGATGGTTTTACCTACTAAGTATGTTTTGAAATTCTCCATTCCTTACCATCCATCCTATAGCACCTTAAAGTCCTTTTCATGTCTTACCTGCGTTACTCTAATTGCCCCCTAACTTGTTGTAGTGCATTTTAAGAGGCAACAACTTCTTTATAGGTCTTCCAGTCAAGAGATGAATTCTATCTTCCTATTCCTGAATCTGGGCTGGCCTTATGACTTGCTTTGACCAATAGAACAGGGCAAAAGTGACACTGTGCAACTACTGGGCAAGGCCTCAGGAGGCTTGTAGCTTCTGCTTTTATTTAATCTCTTGTTGTCCTGAGAATGCCATGTGTATTAGTTTCCTATTGCTGTTATAAAAGACAAAAGCCGCCGGGTGCGGTGGCTCACGCTTGTAATCTCAGCACTTTGGAAGGCCGAGGCGGGCGGATCACGAGGTCAGGAGATCCAGACCACGGTGAAACCCCGTCTCTACTAAAAATACAAAAAAAATTAGCCGGGCGTGGTGGCGGGCGCCTGTAGTCCCAGCTACTCGGAGAGGCTGAGGCAGGAGAATGGTGTGAACCCGGGAGGCGGAGCTTGCAGTGAGCCGAGATTGAGCCACTGCACTCCAGCCTGGGTGAAAAAGCAAGACTCCGTCTCAAA
>NW_026652282.1:87731509-87752710 GCF_009828535.3 Hylobates moloch | reverse complement strand
AAAAAAAAAAAAAAAAAAAAAAAAAAAAAGACAAAAGCCACAAACTTAGTAGGTTAAAATAACACAAATTTATCTTACAGTTCTAAAAGTCAGAAACCCAAAACTGCTCTCAGTGGATTCGTCAAAGTGTCATAAGGGCTGCTTTCCTCCTGGAAGCTCAGGGGGAGAATGTTTCCTTACATTTTCCAGCTTCAGTAGGCTGCCTCGGTTCCTTGGTTCATGGCCCAGCTTCCTCGAGCTTCAAAGCCAGCACTGTAGCATATTTAAATCTCTCTCCAACTCTCTCACCTCTGCTTCTGTCATCCCATCTCCTTTTATGTCTCTGATCCTTCTGCCTCTCTCTTATAAGGACTGTTGTGACTGGATTGGGCCCACCCAGATAATCTAGAATAATCTCTTCATCTCAAGGTCTGTGTTAGTCTGTTTTATGTTGCTATAAAGAAATACCTGAGGCTGGGTAATTTATGAAGAAAAGAGGTTTATTTGGCTCATGGTTCTGCCAACTGTACAAGCATGGATCAGCATGTGCTTCTGGTGTGGGCCTCAGGAAGCTTTTCATTCATGGGGGAAGATGAAGAGGGAACAGGCATATCACACAGTGAGAGAAGGAGCAAGAGAGAAGGAAGCAAGAGAGATGTCAAGCTCTTTTAAACAACCAGCTCTCTTGTGAACTAATAGAGCAACAACTCACTCATTACTATGTTATATGCTTCTGAGTTTACTCTTGGCTCCTGGCTGACATTTTAGAATTGATGCCATAAGCCCTTACTGTGTCTGCATGTCTAAGTGTCTGTACTTCATAAGGAACTTTACTTCTTTTTTTGTAAGGATATGCCATGGACTGAATTGTGTCCCACCAAAATTCATATGTTGAAGCCCTAACCCTCAATGTGACCGCATTGGAGATAGGCTCTTTTGGAGGTAATTAAGGTTAAATGAGGTCATATGGGTTGGGCCCTGATCTGATAGGACTGTGACCAAAGAAGAGGTCATGTGAGCCACAGCAAGATGGCAGCTACCTACAAGTCAAGAGAAGAGACCTTCAGAATAAAACTTATCTTGCAGGCACCTTAATCCTGGACTTCTCAGCCACCAGAACTATGAGGAAAAAATTTTTGTTGATTAAGCCACCCAGTTTATGGTGCTTTGTTGATAGCCTGAGTAAACTAAGACACAGTATAATATTTTGCTATGTTTGGGTGATATTAATAAATTAGAATATAAAGTATCTTAGAGGATTCGCTTATAGAGATGATTAAATTCTTATGTAATTAGAATATTCCTAAAATTCTCGGAAAATAAGGAAATTGAATTTCTAATGTTTTTGGTATGTTAGATGTTAAAAGTATTCTCACAGAATTCAGAAACCAATTCAAAACATTTTAAGAATTCGAGTTCACATGATGTAGGTAAGTGTTTGGCGAATGAGACTAGCTTAATATTTTGGCTTAATAAAAGACCTATGTCTTTTCTGATTTATCATTATTAAGTACAAGTGTAGATTTTATTCTACTTTGGCATGTTCTTCCTAAAGTTGTACAGATTTACTGAGGGAATAAGCTAATATTGCATCTAGTTAAGGTTGAAGATTATGAAGAACGTAAATTTGTGTTTAATCAAATGGAATAATTATTCTGGCAAACTTTATTTAACCAGTAATTATGTTTTATAGCATATCAGCTTGAAGATAATTTCCAAGTCTTTAGATAACCTAAAACATTAAGTTGATAACATTTTTTAAATTTTTTTATTTTTATTTTTTAATTTTTTTTATTATACTTTAAGTTCTAGAGTACATGTGCACAACATGCAGGTTTGATACATAGGTATACATGTGCCATGTTGGTTTGCTGCACCCATCAACTCATCATCTACATTAGGTATTTCTCCTAATGCTATCCCTCCCCAAGCCCCCCAACCCCCAACAGGCCCTGGTGTGTGATGTTCCCCGCCCTGTGTCCAAGTGATCTCATTGTTCAATTCCCACCTACGAGTGAGAACATGCAGTGTTTGGTTTTCTGTCTTTGTAACAGTTTGCTGAGAATGAGGGTTTCCAGCTTCATCCATGTCCTTGCAAAGGACATAAACTCATCCCTTTTTATGGCTGCATAGTATTCCATGGTGTATATGTGCCACATTTTCTTAATCCAGTCTATCATTGATGGACGTTTGGCTTGGTTTCAAGTCTTTGCTATTGTGAATAGTGCCGAAATAAACATATGTGTGCATGTGTCTTTATAGTAGCATGATTTATAATCCTTTGGGCATATACCCAGTAATGGGATTGCTGAGTCAAATGGTAATTCTAGTTCTAGATCCCTGAGGAATTGCCACACTGTCTTCCACAATGGTTGAACTACTTAACACTCCCACCAACAGTGTAAAAGTGTTCCTATTTCTCCACATCCTCTTCAGTATCTGTTGTTTCCTGTCTTTTTGATGATTGTCATTCTAACTGGCATGAGATGGTATCTCACTGTGGTTTTGATTTGCATTTCTCTGGTGACCAGTGATGATGAGCAGTTTTTCATGTGTCTGTTGGCTGCATAAATGTCTTTTTTGAGAAGTGTCTGTTCATATCCTTTGTCCACTTTTTGATGGGATTGTTTGTTTTCTTGTAAATTTGTTTGAATTCTTTGTAGATTCTGGATATTAGCCCTTTGTCAGATGGGTAGATTGCAAAAATTTTCTCCCATTTTGTAGGTTGCCTGTTCACTCTGATGGCAGTTTCTTTTGCTGTGCAGAAGCTCTTTAGTTTAATTAGACCCCATTTGTCAATTTTGGCTTTTGTTGCCATCACTTTTGGTGTTTTAGTCATGAAGTTCTGCCCATGCCTATGTCCTGTATGGTATCGCATAGGTTTTCTTCTAGGGTTTTTATGGTTTTAGGTCTAACATTTAAGTCTTTAATCCATCTTGAATTAATTTTTGTATAATGTGTAAGGAAGGGATCCAGTTTCAGCTTTCTACATATGACTAGCCAGTTTTCCCAGCACCATTTATTACATAGAGAATCATTTCCCCCTTTCTTGTTTTTGTCAGGTTTGTCAAAGATCAGATTGTTACAGATGTGTGATGTTATTTCTGAGGCCTCTGTTCTGCTCCATTGGTCTATAAATCTGTTTTGGTACCAGTACCATGCTGTTTTGGTTACTGTAGCCTTGTAGTATAAAGTCAGGTAGCGTGATACCTCCAGTTTTGTTCTTTTTGCTTAGGATTGTCCTGGCAATGCAGGCTCTTTTTGGGTTCCATATGAACTTTAAAGTAGTTTTTTCCAATTCTGTGAAGAAAGTCATTGGTAGCTTGATGGGGATGGCATTGATCTACAAATTACTTTGGGCAGCATGGCCATTTTCATGATATTGATTCTTCCTATTCATGAGCATGGAATATTCTTCCATTTGTTTGTGTCCTCTTTTATTTCGTTGAGCAGTGGTTAGTAGTTCTCCTTGAAGAGGTCCTTCACATCCCTTGTAAGTTGGATTCCTAGGTATTTTATTCTCTTTGAAGCAATTGTGAATGGGAGTTCACACATAATTTGGCTTTCTATCTGTCTGTTATTGGTGTATAGGAATGCTTGTGATTTTTGCACATTGGTTTTGTATCCTGAGACTTTGCTGAAGTTGCTTATCAGCTTAAGGAGATTTTGGGCTGAGACGATGGGGTTTTCTAAATATACAATCATGTCATCTGCAAACAGGGACAATTTGACTTCCTCATTTCCTAATTGAATGCCATTTATTTCTTTCTCTTGCCTGATTGCCCTTGCCAGAACTTCCAACACTATGTCGAATAGGAGTGGTGAGAGAGGGCATCCTTGTCTTGTGCCGGTTTTCAAAGGGAATGCTTCTAGTTTTTGCCCATTCAGTATGATATTGGCTATGGGTTTGTCATAAATAGCTCTTATTATTTTGAGATAGGTTCCATCAGTACCTAGTTTATTGAGAGTTTTTAGCATGAAGCGCTGCTGAATTTTGTTGAAGGCCTTTCTGCATCTATTGAGATAATCATGTGGTTTTGTTGTTGGTTCTGTGTATGTGATGGATTACATTTATTGATTGGCATATGTTGAACCAGCCTTGCATCCCAGGGATGAGGCCGACTTCATTGTGGTGGATATGCTTTTTGATGTGCTGCTGGATTCGGTTTGTCAGTTTTTATTGAGGATTTTCGCATCAATGTTCATCAGGGATATTGGTCTAAATTCTCTTTTTTTGTTGTATCTCTGCCAGACTTTGGTATCAGGATGATGTTGGCCTCATAAACTGAGTTAGGGAGGATTCCCTCTTTTTCTATTGATTGGAATAGTTTCAGAAGGAATGATACCAGCTCCTTTTTGTACCTCTGGTAGTATTTGGCTGTGAATCCGTCTGGTCCTGGACTTTTTTTGGTTGGTAGGCTATTAATTATTATTTCAATTTCTGAGCCTGTTATTGGTCTACTCAGTGATTCAAATTCTTCCTTGTTTAGTCTTGGGATGGTGTATGTGTCCAGGAATTTATCCATATCTTCTAGATTTTCTAGTTTATTTGCATAGAGGTATTTATATTATTCTCTGATGGTAGTTTTTATATCAGTGGGATTGGTGGTGATAACCCCTTTCTCATTTTTTATTGCATCTATTTGATTCTTCTCTCTTTTCTTCTTTATTTGTCTTGCTAGCAGTCTGTCAATTTTGTTGATCTTTCCAAAAAACCAGCTCCTGGATTCGCTGATTTTTTGAAGGGTTTTTTTTTTTGTGTCTCTACCTCTTTCATTTCTGCTCTGATCTTAGTTATTTCTTGCCTTCAGCTAGCTTTTGAATTTGTTTGCTTTTGCTTCTCTAGTTCTTTTGATTGTGATGTTAGGGTGTCAATTTTAGATCTTTCCTGCTTTCTCTTGTGGGCATTTGGTGCTATAAATGTTCCTCTACACACTGCTTTAAACGTGTCCCAGAGATTCTGGTACATTGTGTCTTTGTTCTCATTGGTTTCAAAGAACATCTTTATTTCTGCCTTCATTTTGTTATTTTCCCAGTAGTCATTCAGAGTAGGTTGTTCAGTTTCCACGCAGTTGTGTGGTTTTGAGTGAGTTTCTTAATCCTGAGTTCTAATTTGATTGCACTGTGGTCTGAGAGACTGTTTGTTGTGATTTCTGTTCTTTTACATTTGCTGAGGAGAGCTTTACTTCCAATTATGCGGTCAATTTTAGAATAACTGTGAAGTGGTGCTGAGAAGAATGTAAATTCTGTTGATTTGGAGTGGAGAGTTCTGTAGATGTCTATCAGGTCTGCTTGTTGCAGAGCTGAGTTCAGGTCCTGGATATCCTTGTTAACATTCTGTCTCGTTGATCCATCTAATATTGACAGTTGGGTGTTAAAGTCTCCCATTATTATTGTGTGGGAGTCTAAGTCTCTTTGTAGGTCTCTAAGGACTTGCTTTATGAATCTGGGTGCTCCTGTATTGGGTGCATATATATTTAGGATAGTTAGCTCTTCTTGTTGAATTGATCCCTTTACCATTATGTAATGGTCTTGTCTCTTTTGATCTTTGTTGGTTTAAAGTCTGTTTTATCAGAGACTAAGATTGCAATCCCTGCCTTTATTTTTTTTTTTTTTTGCTTTCCATTTGCTTGGTAGATCTTCCTCCATCCCTTTATTTTGACCCTATGTGCGTCTTTGCATGAGAGATGGGTCTCCTGAATACAGCACACGGATGGGTCTTGACTCTTTATCCAATTTGCCAGTTGGTGTCTTTTAATTGGGGCATTTAGCCCATTTACATTTAAGGTTAATATTGTTATGTGTGAATCTGATCCTGTCATTATGATGTTTGCTGGTTATTTTGCCCGTTACTTGATGCAGTTTCTCCATGGCATCGATGGTCTTTACAATTTGGCATGTTTTTGCAGTGGCTGGTACTGGTTGTTTCTTTCCATGTTTAGTGCTTCCTTCAGGAGCTCTTGTAAGGCAGGCCTGGTGGTGACAAAATCTCTCAGCATTTGCTTGTCTGTAAAGGATTTTGTTTCTCTTTCACCTATGAACCTTAGTTTGGCTGGATATGAAATTCTGGGTTGAAAATTCTTTTCTTTTAAGAATGTTGAATATTGGCCCCCACTCTCTTCTGGCTTGTAGGGTTTCTGCTGAGAGATCCGCTGTTAGTCTGATGGGTTTCTCTCTGTGGGTAACTCGACCTTCCTCTCTGGCTGCCCTTAATACTTTTTCCCTCATTTCAACTTTGGTGAATCTGACAATTATGTGTCTTGGGGTTGCTCTTCTCAAGGAGTATCTTTGTGGAGCTGTCTGTATTTCCTGAATTTGAATGTTGGCCTGCCTTGCTAGGTTGGGGAAGTTCTCCTGGATAATATCCTGAAGAGTGTTTTCCAACTTGGTTCCATTCTCCCCATCACTTTCAGGTACACCAATCAAACGTAGATTTGGTCTCTTCACATAGTCTCATATTTCTTGGAGGTTTTGTTCATTTCTTTTTACTCTTTTTTCTCTAACCCTGTCTTCTCACTTTATTTCATTAATTTGATCTTCAATCACTTATACCCTTTCTTCCGATCAAATTGGCTATTGAAGCTTCTGCATGCATCATGAAATTCTCATGCCACGGTTTTCAGCTCCATCAGGTCATTTAAGATCTTCTCTACACTGTTTATTCTAATTAGCCATTCATCTAATATTTTTTCAAGGTTTTTAGCTTCCTTGCAATGGGTTCAAACAACCTACTTTAGCTCGGAGATGTTTGTTATTACTGACCTTCTGAAGCCTACTTCTATCAACTCGTCAAAGTCATTCTCCATCCAGCTTTGTTCTGTTGCTGGTGAGGAGCTGCGATCCTTTGGAGGAGAAGAGGTGCTCTGATTTTTAGAATTTTCAGCTTTTCTGCTCTGGTTTCTCCCCATCTTTGTGGTTTTATCTACCTTTGGTCTTTGATGATGGCGACCTACAGATGTGGTTTTGGTGTGGATGACCTTTTTGTTGATGTTGATGTTGATGCTATTCCTTTCGGTTTGTTAGTTTTCCTTCTAACAGTCAGCTGCAGGTCTGTTGGAGTTTGCTGGAGTTCCACTCCAGACCCTGTTTGCCTGGGTATCACCAGCAGAGGCTGCAGAACAGCAAATATTGCACAATAGCAAATATTGCTGCCTGATCCTTCCTCTGGAAGCTTCGTCCCAGAGGGGCAGCTGCCTAAATGAGGTGTCTTTCAGCCCCTACTGGGAGGTGTCTCCCAGTTAGGCTACTCATGGGTCAGGGACCCACTTGAGGAGGCAGTCTGTCCATTCTCAGAGCTCAAATGCCATGCTGGGGGAACCACTGCCATCTTCAGAGCTGTCAGACAGGGACGTTTAAGTCTGCAGAAGTTGTCTGCTGCCTCTTGTTCAGCTATGCCCTGCCCACAGAGGTGGAGTCTAGAGGCAGTAGGCCTTGTTGAGCTGCAGTGGGCTCCACCCAGTTCGAGCTTCCCGGCTGCTTTGTTCACCTACTCAAGCCTCAGCAATGGCAGATGCCCCTCCCCGAGCCATGCTGCTGCCTCGCAGTTCAAACTCAGACTGCTGCACTAGCAGTGAGCACGGTTCCATGGGCATGGGACCCGCCAAGCCAGGCACAGGAGAGAATCTCCTTGTCTGCCAGTTGCTAAGACCTTGGGAAAAGTGCAGTCTTTGGGCGGGAATGTCCCATTTTTCCAGGTAATCTGTCACAGCTTCCCTTGGCTAGGAAAGGGAAATCCCCCAACCCCTTGTGCTTCCTAGGTGAGGCGATGCCCCGCCCTGCTTCAGCTTGCCCTCCGTAGGCTTCACCCACTGTCCAACCAGTCCCAGTGAGATGAACCAAGTACCTCAGTTGGAAATGCACAAACCACCCATCTTCTGTGTCGATCATGCTGGGAGCTGCAGACTGGAGCTGTTCCTATTTGGCCATCTTGGAATGCCCACCCCAGCTGATATCCTTTTGGGTTAATTAATAGTCATTGGATATCTAGATCATTTCTAAGTAGGATAGAATGCCAAAGTATTGAGTACTAATCATAATATTAAGCTTATATACTTTTGCTTCTTAGTTGTATATGCTACAGAGAGATGATATATTTGGGTCTGTTAATGAACATGTTCACTTTGCAACTTTGAGAAATCATATAAAGTATGACTGTAGAAAGTTGCATTATGTGTATTCATGAGCTCTGCTAGATTGCAAGGATGGACTGCAAGGAAGTTTACACTGTGAAGTAGAAATTGCTTTGGTTAAAAGTTAAAATTAATATATGTGAATGAGACTATGTAGGAGTAATAGTTTCAGAGAATTACAACTGTGTTTGATGTATTTTGATTTTCCATGGAAAGGAGTAGTTTCTTCCCAAAGGAGTTTTTTTTTTTATTCTGTTTTTTCACTCTTCAAATCTCTTTGTGCTCTTAAAGCTTATTGAGGACCCTATAGAGCTTTTTTTTGTAGGTTCTAACTATTGATACTTACTATATTGGAAATTGAAACTGGGGAATTTTTAAAATGCACACTTATTGATGAATTCAAAGATAGCAACAATGAACACATTGAATGTTACTAATAATATTATGAAATTAATTCTGACCTTGTGGACATCCTGATATGGGTCCTAAAGTGTCAGTTTATTCCAGAATATGAAGGAGTATAATGATAGACAAAAGGTAGAAATACATTTTACTTCCCTTGCTTTATAATACCTGAGTTTGAAAAGTTATGAACTGTGTTAAAAACTTTAGCAGAGTTTACTTAAATTGATAGGCCTGTCTCCTTGGTTCATTGCCTTCACCTACTATAAGAAAGGTTATTTTTTTATTGTTGCAATTGTTGTTGTTTTCCGTTATTCTGCTTAGATAACAAAGATTTGTGTCATACCACAATAAGATTCTATGGTTTATGTTGTCTGTATAATGTCCTTGGTCATTCAAGAAAACAAAGTTTCCTCACAAAAACAAACATTCATTACAATCATGTTATCTTCTAAGTTTTGTTTTAATGTTCTATTGACATTTGGAAATGAATAGCCAAGTATTATTTCTCAGGCACCTATGATCCAATTTGTATCTTAAATGTTCAAATACCATGACATTTTTTATTTTTGCCTTCCCCAAGTCTAATCCTGCATATAAAAAAATAAAATAAAGCTTTCACCTTATCTTTTACAACTAAAATTACCTTTTTAGGCCCTGTGCAATGGCACAAAGATTTTTTTCCTTCATCTAGTAAAATGAGAGGTGCTAAAAATAATTAGGTTTATTGATATGTTACTGCTGATGAGTTCTATGAGAACAGTTTTCAAATCAGAAAAGACGCTCAGCCTTCTGTAAGTTAGATTTGTGTGGGTAAAATATTATTGGTATAAATATTTCAAAAATGGTATGCTGTTTGGGAAATTTCAAGAAATTTGTCAAAGCCCTTGCTGTCCATGATATATATTTTTATTTATCAGAGTGCTAGTGGTGTTTTGTCTGATATTAGATGACAGCAGTATAGTGTTATCAGTCATAATTTCAGTTATTTTAAAAAATATTAACTTGGTTATAACTTTGCTTCTTTAAATTGAAAATGGAATCTTCTAGGCCACTAGATTTCAAATAGGAATTCACATCACTTAACTATGGAGTTTTATTAATATACAGATGTTTGTGGTGTATTCCATACTTACTGAATCTTTTTACTTAATATTGACATATTCTTGGTATATTCTTACTACATGCTTAGTATATTTACTGCATATTATGTCAGACTTATATGTTATATCTCAA
The DNA here is from genome assembly GCF_009828535.3 of Hylobates moloch. Taxonomy (NCBI): domain Eukaryota; kingdom Metazoa; phylum Chordata; class Mammalia; order Primates; family Hylobatidae; genus Hylobates; species Hylobates moloch. The sequence goes on along the minus strand of NW_026652282.1, from coordinate 87,742,964 downwards.
GATTTTTTCTCTGTAAAGGATATATTCATCTATTTTTTATAATTTAGATGTAATGTTCACTATTTTCTTTAATAATAGATTTAATCACTGTTTATAATTATTTTGTCTAAAACTTTTTTCGGCAGGCTTAACTATCTTGTTTTGCATGTCAAAGAAACAACCAAATTTTATTGTCAGCTGCATTTTTCTTACAACAAATGCTCATTAGACCTTTCACTTTTGAAAGCTATTAGTAATAACTAACCATAGTCTTTTGTCCTAGATATTTTTTGTTTGTTTGTTTTACTCTGATCCTTTCTTGAAAGCATATGCAATCAACTACAGTCCTCAGTGCTTTGTCATTAAAAAAGGATGACTGTCTCAGAGCTGCATGGAAAAGGATTACGACAGGTACTTTTGGGTATAGGCTTCTGCTAATACAAGATCTTATGGAGCAAGAATTATTACATAAGACTGAATGATACGATGTAATTTTTTTTTTTTTTTTTGAAACAGAGTTTCGCTCTTTCGCCCAGGCTGGAGTAAAATGGTGCCATCTTGGCTCACTGCAACCTCTGCCCCCTGGGTTCAAGCAATTATCCGGCCTCAGCCTCTTGAGTAGTTGGGATTATAGGCACCTGCCACCACACCCAGCTAATTTTTGTATTTTTAGTAGAGACAGGGATTCGTCATGTTGGCCAGGCTGGTCTGGAACCCCTGACCTCAGGTGATCTATCTGCTTTGGCCTCCCAAAGTGCTAGGATTACAGGCGTGCACCACTGTGCCTGGCCTATGATGTAAATTTTTAAATAATATTGTTGATGTTTTAATGTTTTATTTTCAAGATGTATAAGGAAGTCCTTTGTCTTTTATGCTATTGTTGGGGCTCAGAACATGATACCCCGAAGTATGGCACCTTGGCATACTGAATACTTTGAATTGAAGGAAACTAGAAAGGCCTCAGAAACAAGGTCTTTCTGATCTTCTTACATTCTCCTGTCTCCTCCTCCTTGTTCTCCCCCAAAGCAAGTCATGGAAACAAGAATTCCTCTTCTCCAAAGAGGGTCATGAAAACTAGAACCCCTCTCCCCAAAAGCAAGCCATTAAACCTAGAAAGGTAACTCTCTCCCTGTTCCCCTTTCCCTTGAAGACCTTCATTCCAGAGGGGTTGTGTATCATACTGAGGAAGAAGAAATGCTACACAGGGAGGTCAACCGGTCTCTGAACAGATAGGCCTTGCTGGATCCCCCCACTCAATCTATTACCATTAGGTCATACTCTTCTGTCTAATCACATTTCTACATGGCTATCCATTCTATATTGAACCTAAGTATATAGACGGTTTCCTCTAGGTTTGGGGGTCCTCATTTCCGAAGGCTCCTGTGTCATGTAAAATTTTGATTAAATAAATTTGTCATGCTTGTCTCTTGTTAACCTATCTTTTGTTATAGGAGTCTTGGCTGTTACCCTTATGATTGGTGAGGAAAGGTATCACACTTTTGTACCTTTACACTATCTATAACTTATAATAATTTAGTAGACTCTGCTTTTATAAACTGAAATGAAATATTTATAAATGATATTTTATTCCCCTTGTTGACCCCTTCAGAATTCAGAAACTCTTATCGAACATTTTTATTTTCATAGCAATGTAGTGACTTGCATAGTTGCGGTAAGAATTTATTCTCCTTTTACTGGAGAATAATTGGAAACATTGGTTATACAACCAAGGACTTGCCTAGGATGTTATATGTGAAAATTATGCTTATTCAATTAGATATGAACAGATACTTTTAAGGCACCAAAGCTGACTTTATAAAGCCAATGCTTACAAAGTAAACTTGGGAAAACTGGCATGGTATCTGGCTTCCAGGGTTCTCAGACTTACAGATGAGTAAGGAAGGTCACTTCCTGGCAAGCCAGGGACTTTAGGATGTTTTGAGAACCTTAAAAAGAAAGAAATTCAGGCCAGGTGCTGTGGCTCATGCCTGTAATCCCAACACTTTGGGAGGACGAGGCGGGCGGACCACGAGGTCAGGAGATCTAGACCATCCTGGCTAACATGGTGAAACACCGTCTCTACTAAAAATAGAAAAAGTTAGCCAGGCATGGTGGCTCATGCCTGTAGTCCCAGTTACTTGGGAGGCTGAGGAGGAGAATTACTTGAACCTGGGAGGCAGAGGTTGCAGTGAGCCGAGATTGCACCACTGCACTCCAGCCTGGGTGACAGAGCGAGACTCGGTCTCAAAAAATAAAAAAAGAAAGAAATTCACCCATATTTGTAGGTACTATTGGCAAAATCCTTGTTTCCTAGCCTCAAGTCCACACATAATAAAGAGCTTTTAAAAGTCCAATCTGAGATTCTTTATGAAAACATCCATCAAAATAAACTTAAGAAGGTCCATATGGCAAATTAGCACACTTGCTGCACCTTCATAAATAATTAGGTCCAGTCTGATGATATGTCTTATTTTTTGATCAAGATAATTTTTCAGGCTTTTTTGATCAAAAAGGAGGGGAATTTTAGTAAAAATTGATATGTTTTGGTGGGAAATGATACATCATCTCTAGCGTATCCTTTAGGCCTGATTTAAGCAAAATCATTGTTCTGTTCATTGTTCATTGTTCCTTGTCTGAATTATTTTGCAACTTCTTGTAAGTTGAAGGTAACTGATATATAAATTCTACTCTTTCTGTTAGACATTTGGCTCCTCCACTTCACCTTGGAAAAACCAGTTTTGTCTCCATTTGTCAACATTCTTTTACTCCATAAAAATTTTAGCTCTTTTGACTTTTATTTTGAACCAGTTATAATATCTGCCTGGTTCCCTCATACTGTATGAATAAAATAAATCTTTAATCAATTTTTGTGTATGTATGAAAGTCATGATTTTACCTTGTTCTGAAAGTGAACTTTTAACGAGATATTTAATTCCTGGTTATCTTTCTGAGTTTAAATCATAGAGCTAGTCATGTTCCCCCTAGTAAGGAACGTTATGATTTAACAAAAAGTATTTACAAAAGAAGTGCTTGATCTGCCATGACATACAACTTGGATTATAACTTAAGTAGAGCCTCAAGTGTCATTACAGTATCATAGCTTGTTGTTCATGCATCTTTCATTATGATTCCATATAGCAAATAAGTCTAGGGGATTAGAAGGAAGCTGTGAAAAGTAATTAAGAAATGACTTTGTCTAGCACATGATAGTAAAAAAAAAAAAAAAGAAACTTTTCTGCAAGCCATTCCTTGACATATTTGGAGGCTGTAATCCATCCCCTAACCAAATAATGTCTTGCCTTTTTCATTTATGCATTTTTTTATTGTGCATACATATTTTAAAACTAATGTTTCTGCTTGTTATAGAAAATTATAATATGTTTTAGTTATATGCAATATAAATTAACCTTTGTTACTCTCTAGTTTGCCAAAGGAAGACAAGAGAATTGTTGCTCTCTGATAAGACCTGGTATCTCCTTAGGGCTCTCCACAGGGATTGGGTGGGGGTTGCAATTTCAAGTATCAGAGACTTTTGATCTTAAACTTTGGCTATTACCCTACTGAGTCCTAGTATCAACTATTCAGAAGTTAGGAAAAGACAAAAAAAATCAGTGGCAATAGACTTCATAACCTGAAGAACAGCTATGAGCACCAGGTCTCCTATAAAATGCATTGTGACTGTCTATATGTTCCATTAAATTTACTGTTCATCTGAGTAGAAGGGTGGTTTACAGAGGCTAGGAAGGGTAATGAGGGTTGGGGGGGATGGGGATGGTCAATGGATACAAAAAGCAGTTAGAAATAATAAATAAGGCCTAGTATTTGATAACACAACAGGGTGATTACAAACAAAAATAATTTATTGTACATTTAAAAATAACTAAATGAGTATAACTGGATTGTCTGTAACACAAAGGAAATATGCTCGAGGGGATGAATACCCTATTTTTGATGATTCGATTATTAGGCATTGCATGCCTGTATCAAAACATCTCATGTACCCCATAATATAACACCTACTATATACTCACAAGATTTTTAAAAAAGTTTATTGCTCATGTGTTACTCATATGTTATGTCAGTACTGAATCTTACAGACTAATATTTATGTATTGTTTGTGTTTTCTCTCTTTTTTTATTATTCACCTCTATTCTCTATACATTTGTCAACATCTCTTGGTTTTAGTTACTAGGCACAGGATAATGTAACCATACTTTTGATATCAGGCAAAGAATTGGAGCTTCAGGAGGTGACATAAACTCCCTATTGGCACTTAACTACAAATGGGCAGGGGATACAGCTTTCTTCTCAGGAAATGTTCTTCTGGAATAGCTTCACTTCATTAATAGGCCAATATGTGGTAGAATTTGACTACACTGCAATCTCCATCAGAACATTATTTAACTTCCATTTAATCTTTTTTTTTAGAGGATACATACTAGGGACAATTTTGGCCCCCTAGGGTACATTTGGTAATGTCTGGAACCATTTCGGGTTGTCACAACTGGTGGGAAATGCTACTGACATTTAGCTGGTAAAGGCCAGTGGTGTACTACTAAACAGCAGAGGACAGCCCCTTTTTCCACCAAAAAAACTTTCAAATCCTAAATGTCAACAGTACTGAGATTGAGAGAGCTTGGATTAGTGTGTCAACAATGCTGTTTGCCTGTTATTGAACTGCTTCATTTCAAATAAGAATTACCAAGAAAAAAATACTTTCTGACTTTTGTAAAATCAGATTGTTAAAGTTGTCTGCAATTTCATGCAAGTATTTCTCTTTGTTTGTTCTATAGAGCCTGGTGATTAGGAGTAGAGGAAATTACAGAAGTTTAAATAACACAGAATGAGCAAAGTAGTGTGAGCTTTAGAATGTGCAGTATATATAGATGCTTATTGAATAAAATCATCAAGTTAAAGAAGTTTTACTTGTCCTATGGGATCCAATGCTTACATTTCATGCAAAGAGGGTTAATTTCTCAGCAACTGTTAGAACTAGTGACATTTTCTTTGATCTGGCAGTGTTCAATGACAATTTTCCCTTGTAATCTAAGTTATCAACTTTAAAATATCTTCAACACACAGAGCTGGAAACAGAAAGAAAAACTATACTAAATTCTTTACATTATCCAATGAAAGAGTAACATGTCTTTTAAATGTGACACAAGTGTTAATAAACACTTGTAATAAACAAAAACAAGAATAATAACAACCACAAGAGACACTGGAAACTTTAAAAAATTAGAGGTTTACTTCACATAGCAAACAGCAGAAAATAATGAAATTACTGTGTATCTTGTTAAATATAATTTAAGAAGAAATTTCATGTCACACCTGATCATTTAGTAAATAAATATGTTATCACTAAAGCATTATGATTTAGTATAACTGTTTCTCTGATATAATAGCACTAGTCGAGGAAAACAAAAATACTATGAAATTATTATTGAGTTTTGCCAAGGTGTCACGTAGTTACACATTCAGTTGTTACTATGTAATTATTGAAGAAGACATTTATCTAACACTTTTGTGCCTTGGGAAGCAGCCCATGCAATGTGGTATCAAGCAGAATCTAATGGTAAAACCAATTTCCCAATATTTGTAGCAGTAACCTTTAGCAGGTTCCTTTAGAGACATAGATGTTCAAGTGACAGAGATTCCCTTTTGCCAAAGGGGGAACATCAGGTACAAGAGAATACCTTTTTCCTACATTACTTTAGTTAGCCCCATCTTGCTTTCCTGTGTATAGTCCCTAAGTGGATTCTATTGAGTCTGATGCCATCAAGGAAAAGATAAGTTTTCTGTGGTCTCTTCATAATCAGCTCAGTCCACCTAGGGAGACTGAAAAGCTCTCCTGCCTTCCAGCTAACCAATCAAGGAGAAATTGTGTCTAGAAAAATATTTATCATTACCAACAGACTGCATCAAACCACGATGAGATGGAAGCTACTGTGAAAGAGCTCTAGTCTGGCCTGTGATGTTTTGGTGATCTTAAATGAGCTCATTACTTTCTACCAGTGGAAGAGGTACACAGGTGGACACAATTTTTATTTTTAAAAATTGTTTTAGAAGGCTTATGCTGTGCTCACTTTGATAGCACATATACTAAAATTGGTACAAAAACAGAGGAGATTAGCATGGCCCCTGCACAAGGATGTCACGCAAATTCATGAAGTGTTCCATATTTTTAGCTAGACTAATAAAGAGGAAAAGAGAGAAGAATCAAACAGACACAATAACAAATGAAAAAGTGGATATCACTACTGACCCACAGAAATATAAACAACCATCAGATAATACTATAAACAGATCTATGCAAATAAAGTAGAAAATCTAAAGAAAACGGATAAATTCCTGGACACATACACCCTCCCAAGACTGAACCAGGAATAGGTTGAATCCCTCAATAGACCAATAATAAGTTCCAAAATTAAAGCAATCATAAATAGCTAACCAACAAAAGAAAGCCCAAGACCAGTTGGATTTACAGCTGAATTCTACCATAAATACAAAGAGGAGCTGATACCATTTCTTCTGAAACTATTCCAAATAATTGAAAAGGAAGGACTCCTCCCTAACTCATTCTATGAGGCCAGCATCACCCTGATACCAAAACCTGGCAGAGATACAACAAAAAAAGAAAACTTCAGGCCAATATCCCTGATGAACATTGATGCAAAAATTCTCAATAAAATACGGCAAACCGAATCCAGCAGCACCTCATGAAACTTATCCACTGCGATCAAATTGGCTTCATTCCCAGGATGCAGGGCTTGTTCAACATATGCAAATCAATAAACGTAATTCATCACATAAATAGATCTAAAGACAAAAACCACATGATTATCTCAATAGACGCAGAAAAGGCCTTCAATAAAATCCAACTTCCTTTCATGTCAAAAACTCTCAGTAAACTAGGTATTGAAGGAACATACTTCAAAATCATAAGAGCCATTTATGACAAACCCACAGCCAATATCATATTGAATGGGCAAAAGCTGGAAGCATTCCTCTTGAAAACCGGTACAAGACAAAGATGCCCTTTCTCACCACTCCTATTCAACATAGTATTGTAAGTTCTGGCCAGGGCAACCAGGCAGGAGAAATAAATAAAGGGTATTCAAATAGGAAGGGAGGAAATCAAAATGTCCTTGTTTGCAGATGACATGATCCTATATCTAGAAAACCCCATCGTCTCAGCCCCAAAGCTTCTTAAGCTGATAAGCAACTTCAGCAAAGTCTCAGGATACAAAGTCAATGTGCAGAAGTCACAAGCACTCCTACACACCAACAACAGGCAAGCAGAGGGCCAAATTATGAATGAACCCCCATTCGCAATTGCTACAAAGAGAATAAAATACCTAGGAATACAGCTAACAAGGGAAGTGAAGTTCCTTTTCAAGGAGAACTACAAACCACTGCTCAAGGAAACCAGAGGGGACACAAACAAATGAAAAATATTCCATGCTCATGGATAGGAAGAACCAATATCATGAAAATGACCATACTGCCCAAAGTAATTTATAGATTCAATGCTATTCCCATTAAACTACCATTGACATTCTTCACAGAATTAGAAAAAAACTATTTTAATTTTTTTACGGAGCCAAAAAGAGCCCATATAGCCATGACAATCCTAAGCAAAAAGAACAATGCTGGAGGCATCACGCTACCAGACTTTAAACTATACCATAAGGCTACAATAACCAAAACAGCATGGTAATGGTGCAAAAAGAGACACAGACCAATGGAACAGAAGAGAACTCAGAAATAAGATTGCACATCTACAACCATCTGATCTTTGACAAATTTCACCAAAAGAAGCAATGGGGAAATAATCCCTCATTTAATAAATGGTGCTGGGAGAACTGGCTATCCATTTGCTCAAAATTGAGACTGGACCCCTTCCTCATACCTTACTAAAAAAATTAACTCGAGATGGCGTAAAGGGTTAAATGTAAAACCCAAAACTATAAAAACCCTAGAAGAAAATCTACGCAGTAACATTCAGGACATAGGCATAGGCAAAGATGTCATGATGAAATAACCATAAGCGATTGCAGTAAAAGCAAAAATTGATAAATGGGATCTAATTAATGAGCTCTGCACAGAAAAAGAAACTATCATTAGAATGAACAGGCAACCTACAGAGTGGGAGAAAATTTTTTCAATTTATCCATTTGACAAAGGTCTAATATCCAGAATCTACAAGGAACTCAAACAAATTTATGAGGTAAAAACAAACAACCCCATTAAAAAGCAGGCAAAGAACATGAACAGACACTTCTCAAAAGAAGACATTCATACAGCCAACAAACATATGAAAAAAAGATCAACATCACTGATCATTAGAGAAATACAAATCAAAACCACAGTGAGATACCATCTCACACCAGTCGGAACAGCCATTATTAAAAAGTCAAGAAACAACAGATACTGGCGAGGTTGCAGAGAAAGAGGAACACTTTTACACTGTTGGTGAGAATGTAAATTAGTTCAACCATTGTGGAAGACGGTGTGGCAATTCCTCAAAGATCTAGAACCAGAAATACCATTTGACCCAGCAATCCCATTACTGGGTAGATACTCAAAGAAATATAAATGATTCTATTACAAGGATATGTGCATGTGTATGTTCATTGCAGCACTATTCACAATAACAAAGACATGAAATCAACCCAAATGTCCATCAATGGTAGACTGGATAAAGAAAATATGGTATATATATGTGTGTATATATATATATATACATATATATATATGTATATATATATACACACCATGGAATACTATGCAGCCATAAAAAGGAATGAGATCATGTCCTTTGCAGGGACATGGATGAAGCTGGAAGCTATAATCCTCAGCAAACTAATGCAGGAACAGAAAACCAAACACCAAGTGTTCTCATTTATAAGTAGTAGCAGAACAATGAGAACACATGGACACAGGGAGGGGAACAACACACTGGGGCCTGTCAGCGGGTGGGGTGGGGGTAGGGAGAGTATTAGGAAAAATAGCTAATGCATGCTGGGCTTAATACCTAGATGATGGGTTGATAGGTCCAGCAAACCATCATGGCACATGTTTACCTATGTTACAAACCTTCACATACTGCATATGTACCCCAGAACTAAAACTAAAAATAAAAATAAAGCCTTATGCTTCTGGGAAGATAGAGTCGCTATAATTTCTCCTATTTTTCCCACAAGGTACAACTAAGCTGTCTGGATATTATGTATAAAGCAAACATAAGATGATGCTGAAAAACAGGGAGAAGAAGGCAGACAGGCTAAGGACTACAGGACACAAGGAATGACACAGTGTTTAGGTCCCTGGGTCTTCTTTGTGTCTCATATACACCAGAGTTGTTACTGAACAAGCCAGAAACCCAGAAATGGCAACAGTTGCAGACATAAAAAGCCCAACAAAGACCTGCTCTTTCTATCTAAAAGACTAAAAAAGGGGAAGCCTAGAAAGATAGAAAGCCTTTGGATAATAATTATTATAGTCCAACCAAACATCACAGAAAAAAATATGGTACCACCCCTTCCCATGCCAGCAAAGGATAATTGGAGAGCCTAGACATTCACTCTTAGGATGCTGTAACAAGTTGTCTAGCACGCCATTGGGATGGTATCAGAGATGGCCAAATAGAAAGCTAAGACTTTAATCCCTGCTTGTTGTTAATGAGAATCACACTCCTCTCGTCCCTTTGCAGTATCTATGTGAGACACCATGTGAGAAGTCTGGACTTGTACCCCGACTCAGCTGTAATGAGACATCCCTCTACCCACTACAGGGGTTCTGTCGGAGGAGGCCTTTCACAATTGCCAAGTAATAATAAAGCCACCTCCACCAAGGTATCAATGGAGACCATGGAAGAACCTGGAACTCTCACCTATGTAGTAGTAGTTAGGAGACTCTCACTTTGGCTGTCAGTGGAGGCTGAGTGGGGAACCTGGGCTTCTACCTTCACCTAGCAACAATGAGCTAATTTCCCTATTTTCCCTGATGGAGCAGTATTAGAGAAAGCTAAAATAGAAGATTTAAATAACAACATAGTACAAAAAGTCTAGGTTTAAATTGGAAGCTAGTAGTTATACCAAAAATAGGAAAATCTCAAAAAAATGAACAAAGATAATGGATACCAACACCAAGATGATAGAGATGTTAAAATTATGTGGCAATTATTTAAACAGTCATAATAAAAACTTCAGCAAACAATTATGAAGATACATGAATCAAGTTTAAAAATAGGAAGCCTCAGTACAGTAATAGAATGTCCCAGCAAAGAATTAGAAATATAAAGAACGAAATGAAAATTCCAGAATTAAAAAGTACAATAAGTGAAATAGAAAGCTCAATAATAGATGGGCTCAAAAACAGAATGGAGGGGAAAGATGAAATAAACCATTGAATTGAAAATAGAATAGTAATTACTCATTCTGGACAGTAGAGAGAAAATAGACTAGAAAAAAAAATGAATAGATAGTCTAGGACCTGTGTGACTATAACAAAAGGTTTCACATTCAAGCCATTGGAGTCCTGGGGAGAAAAGGAAATGACGTCGGCACTCAAATAAATAACGCCTAAAAATGTCCCATATATGGTATAAATATAAACCTATAGATTTAAAAAGTTGGGTGCACCTCTAACAGGGTAAACACAAAGAAATCCATACCAAGACACATTATATTTAAACTTCTAGAAACTAAACACAAAGACAAATTTTTGAAAGCAGTCAGAGCCAAATGACCCCTTATCAACAGCTGAAAATCACTGCTCTTAGTCAATACCGTGCTGGAAGTTCTAGCCAGTGCAATAAAGCAAAACAATAAAATAAAAGACATGCAAATTGGAAAGAAAGAAATAAAACTGCCTCTATTTCCAGATGACATAACGTCTATGTTGAAAATCCTAGAGAATCTACAAAAAAATAGAAAACAACTCCTAGAACTAATAAGAGAGTTTAGCAGTGTTTCAGGATATAATACAAGCATACAAGAATCAATTGTATTTCTATAAACTAAGCAATCAATTCATAGACACCAATTAAAAACATAAAAACCAGCCAGGCGTGGTGGCTCATGCCTTTAATCCTAGCCCTTTGGGAGGCCAAGGCTGATGGATCACCTGAGGTCAGAAGTTTGAGACCACCTTGGCCCACATGGCGAAACACCATCTCTACTAAAAATACAAAAATTAGCAGGGCGTGGTGGTGGGTGCCTGTAACCCCAGCTACTCAGGAGGCTGAGGCAGGAGAATCGCTTGAACATGGGAGGCGGAGGTTGCAGTGAGCCGAGATCGAACCATTGCACTCCAGCCTGGGTGAAAGAGCGAAACTCTCTCTCAAAATAAATAAATAAATAATAAATATTATATATTATATATATGTATGGTATATATATAATATATATACACACACACACACCAAAAAATATTTTATATATAATGTCATTTACAATCATTGAAAAAATA
>NW_026652282.1:87720761-87731268 GCF_009828535.3 Hylobates moloch | reverse complement strand
CCAGAAATAGAGCCACACAAATATTCCCAGCTGATTTTTTACAAAAATGTAAAAGTACTTTAAGTACTTCAATGGAGGAAAGACAGGCTTTTCAACAAATGTTGCTAGAAAAACTGGACATCCACAGGCAAAAAGTAATGAACCGTGAACTAAGTCTCACAAATTATATAATAAACATAATTCAAAATGGACTGAGGACTTAAATGTAAAATGTAGCACTGTAAAAGTTTTAGAAAAATAAAAAAATTCAACATTCTCAAAATAACATAATTACAGAAATGGAGAGAAGTTTAGTGGTTGCCAGGAGTTAAATAGGGGATAGCAGTGGGAGGGAAATGGGTGTTACTATAAAAGTGCAACATGAAGGATTTCTGTCAGGATAGAACTGTTCTGTGTTATGATACTGTATCAATGTTAGTATCTTGGTTGTCGGATTGTGCTATAGTTCTAGAAGAGTTTACCACTGGGGAAAACTGGGTAAAGAGTATATGGGATCTCTCTGAATTATTTATTACACCTGCATGTGATTGTACAATGGTCATCTCAAAATTTAAAAATTCATTAGAAAAATTGCTTTGGGTGGAAAAAGAAGAGAAGAATGCAGCAAGATCAGGACAATGTGATGCTTGAGTTTATCTTCTAAGAAATGAAGTCTCAGGTATTTGGCTATGGGGTACCAAGGTGAAATTGTGGGTGGGACGAGCCAGGATTTTCTATACATAATTAATATAAAATGTTTACCCCTTTCACATCCTTTGGGGACATTAAGCACATGTGCAGAAGACGGAGAAAACCTGAACCAATGAATCCCAGAAAGCGTACTGAATGAGAAATAATCAACGTGGGAAATCTTTTATTGCTTTTTTGTACAAGGTTAAGAAACACCCACCCTGCTTTTTACTCTAACTTATTTTGGAATCCACATAATTCACAAAAATAAGTAATCTTATTTTATTTAAATATTGTTGAAAACATGGTAAAGATCACAAAGAGATCAACTAATTGTGAGCTGCAGCTTGCTATTAAAATAATGTTAGATAATTTTAAAATGAGATCCTTCTACCCTCTGTCACCCCACAGACTGTTAAAAACTATACATATTGGGCCTACATTCCTTTTCCTCCTCTTACTCGAGCCATGACATGATGGATGCTCCTTTCGAGGTCTATGTTAATGACAGTATTTGGATGCCTGGTTCTGTAGATGATCGTTGTCCTGCCCAACCTTCAGAAGAAGGAACCCCTTTCAATATCACTTTAGGTTTTAGGTACCCACCTTTGTGTCTGGTACCCACTAATGGATGTCTCTTATTAGATATTCAAACATGGGCAGTCACACTACCGTCTGGTCACTCTGTCTCTCCTTTAGGACACTTGGTATCAGGGCTCTCATTAAAACCTCTAAGGCAGATCAAAACAGGAATCACTGATTATATTCACACATCCCAATATAAGCCTTTAGGACTTGCATGTCCTCTCAACTTGTCTTCAAATGCTGACAAATTAATATGGAAGGATTGTGTTAGTTCAGAAGGAACTGTGTTATTTAATTCTTCTCACTACACCATTGTTGATTGGGCTCCCAAAGGTCATATTACTAATGATTGCTCTCAAGGTCACAGAGATTGTCAACATTTTCTCTATGATATTACTTATCAAAAAAGTAGTGACAACCCTCCCCTATTATATTGTAGATTTAACTCATTTTTTCCTCTTAAGTGGAAAGGGGCAGGGGTTGCCCCTCCAAAGCCAAGGCTCGTTGTTCCCCACTTAGGACCTGAACATTCAGAATTATGGAGATTAACCATAGGTATGACTGGTATGAGAGTTTGGGCTGGAGAAAGTGTTGTAAGTAAATCCACTTTGTCACCTCGAAAACTAAGACAACAGATTGATTTACACTACTATTTCCATACAGCCAAAAATATCACTATGGTAATTGTCAAAAGGTCAATTCAAAGATGGGACAGTAAAGATTATAAGGACTTATACCCCCTCGTTGCTAATGTCCCCCCACCACCGCTCATACAACCTATTCCCCCCACCCCACATTCACAAAAAAGAGTACCATCCCAAAATATATATACTATCTATATGGAGTCCAACAAAACTATACCACTTAAAAGTTGTGTTAAGCCACCATATATGTTATTAATAGGAAAGATGCATGTTAGTTCAAAAACCAACATAATTACCTGTGTTAATTGTTACTTGTATACTTGTATTGACTCATCCTTTAATCAATATCATAGTATTTTAATAGTCAGGGCCAGAGAAGGTATTTGGCTCCCCGTAGCCTTACACAGGCCTTGGGAATCTTCCCCTTCTATCCATGTTATTAATAATATTCTACAGAAAATTCTTAAAAGGAGTAAATGATTTATTTTTACATTAATTGCAGTAATAATGGGCTTGATTGCTGTTACTGCGACTGCTGCTACTGCTGGAGTTGCATTACATCAATCTATTCAAACTGTTCATTTTGTAGATAAATGGCAAAAAAATTCTACTTGGATGTGGAATTCTCAGTCAGGTATTGATCAAAAATTGGCCAATCAAATTAATGATCTAAGACAAACTGTTATATGGATGGGAGATAGAATTATGAGTTTAGAACATAGATTACAAATGCAATGTGATTGGAATACTTCTGATTTTTGTATAACTCTATTTCAATATAATGAGTCTGTTCACAATTGGGAATCAGTAAAATGCCATTTACAAAGAAGTGAAGATAATTTAAGTTTAGACATAAGCAAGCTAAAACAACAGATTTTTGAGGCCTCTCAAGCACACTTAACTGCTTTACCCGGTGCTGAAGTTTTAGACGGTATCTCTGAGGGGTTATCTAACCTCAACCCCATTCAATGGGTAAAAGCTTTGGGAGGATTCACTATCGTTAATTTTGTTCTGTGTATAATTTGTGCTATTGGTTTATTGTTCATATGTAAAATTGGAAAAAAAATATTCTTCAATCCAGTTGTGATCAGCACCAAGCTATGATTGCTATGGTTCATTTAAATCAGAGAAAAGGGGGAGATGTAGGGAGACCCCCTGAAGCTATTGCTACAGAATAAAAGATGAAATGCTCCTGATTATTTTAAATACAAAGTTGCATGCAGGATTGTGTAAAGACAATGCCAGGTTGGACTGCCAGAATGAGCCAACAGCGCGTGATGTGCTTCCCCCTGCAGAGAGCCTATGAATGGACGTGCAGTCAGGGAGGTTTCACATCACCAAGATTCCTATCCCAGAAAAGCAGATGTTCATAGCTCTGGGAATGGAATGCGACCCTTGTGGAGAGCCTATAAACGGATGCATGAGGGACGCCTGTCCATATGGATAAGATAGGGCAATAAACGCCCTCATCTTGCCATGGCTCTTCTAGGCCTCTTTAGGGTTAAGGCATACTGCCTTCTGAGAATTTCTGGTCTAACCAGTTGTCTAGCTTCACGTCCTGTTTCTATGGATTGTTTGTAACCAGCTTTTGCTGCAACTGTTACTGCTGATTAATATCTTGCTAATCATAGGTTATGGAAAGACTGTGTTTCTGTTTTATGGCTCTGTTAGAAATTACTGATGCACACACTATATTGTAAATTCCTTTCTCTGTATACTGTACTTCTGCATACAGATGTTATGTTAAAGAATTACTTCATCCCCATGTGACCATCTCACCTCATAATCAAATGACACTAAATCCCTCACTAACCTACCCCCGCCCTCACTAAACTTAATAATAAATGCTGGTATATCCAGTGCATTATTGGCACCGTGGGACCAGAAGGCAGTGACCCCCCTGTACCCAGCTTTCACTATCTTGTGTTTGTCTATTATTTCTCGACCTGCCGATCCACCTGGGAACAAAGAGAGAGCCCCGTTGCATTGCAGGCTGCTAGCCAGATCCCGCAATAGATTATAAAGCTAAGTGGGTTTTTTATTAGTTTTTGAGTTGGGGAAAGTAAAAATTTCTGTATTTTGTACTTCATGTTTGCTCAAAACAGCAAAAAAACCCATTTTGAAAAACTATTAAAAGGACAAAAAAATAAATCCAGTTCAATAAACACATACTCAGCTAGTGAATTAATATTTTATTTCAGTCACTCAGTAAAGAATTTACAGTGAAATTTGATCTCTTCTAATCTGTCAAAATGAAAGAAAACATCTTGTTATTTGTCTTTTTCAGAAGAACAAGTAATGTTAAATAATATTATGGTAAATATAGTTTTCAAAAGGTCAAGTGTTTTAAAATTCCATCCATAAAAAGGTAACAGGTTTTCTCTTGCAGGTTGTCTTTTTGTTCTCCCAAATGATAGGAGGGAAAAACAGTACAACATGATGCTTTGTTAAGGTGGCTTAAATTACACACACACACACACACACACACACACACACACACACACGCATAAAATAAAGACTCATAAAATTTCCTTTTATGTAAGGCTGAGCTCCTTGGGCTATAACTATTCAAGACAAGGATGAAAGTATGAAAATCCACTATGCTTGATGGCTTGACTGATTATCAACTACAGTTGGCCCTTGAACAATGCAGGGGTTAGGGCCGCTAATCCCCCACCCACACACAGGTAGAAATCCACATATAATTTTGACTCACCTAAAACTTACTTCTAATAGCCTACTGTTGCCTGGTCCCTTATCAGTAGCATACTTAATCAGTTGGCACATATTTTATATGCTACATGCATTATATACTGTATTCTGATAATTTAAGCTAGAGAAAAAATGTTACTAAGAAAATCATAAGAAAGAGAAAATGTATTCTCTTGTTCATCATTTCCTTGATTGGTTCTCTCATAAATCCTGTGAAGTTATGCACAATATCTGGACACAGTTTTCTCCAGCAGGAGTTTATTGTTTTGGGCTTGATTGTTTTCATGGTTTTTTCTACAACAAAGACAGCATCTTTAATGGTGTGATCCTTCCAGATTTCCCTGACGCTCTCTTTATTGAGAAGGTTTTCTTCCATAGCATTGACAATCTTTTCCACAGAGTATTGTATGTAATGAGCCTTAAAGGTTGTTATGGCCCTCTGATCCAGAGGCTAGATTAGAGACATTCTGTTTTGGGGAAAGTAGACCACTATGATGCCTGTGGTGTTGAACTCACAGGGGCATCTGGGTGGTCAGGGGCATTGTCCAATATCAAAAGAACTTTAAAAGGCAGTCTCTTACTGACAAGGTGCTTCTTGACTTCAGCATCGATGGAACCAATCCAGGAAAAGGGTTCTCATTGATTGTCCAGGCCTTCTTGTACAATCAACAGACTGGCAACTGGTGTTTACCTTTTCCTTTAAAGGTTCAGGGGTTACCAGCTTTATAAATAGGAGCAATCCTATCATAAACCTGACTGCATTTACACAAAAGAGTAGAATTCGCCTGTCTCTTCCTGCCTTTAATCCTGGTGCTTGCTTCTCCTCTTTACCAACAAATGTTCTTTGCGGCATTTTTCCCCAGAATATGGCAATTTCATTTGCATTAAAAACCTGTTCAGGAAGATATCCTTTCTCCTCAATGATTTTCTTAATGGCATCTGGAAACTTGTGCTGCCTCTTTGGTTGTCAAAAGCTGCTTCTCCTGTTATCTTGACATTTTTAAAGCCAAACCTCTTTCTAAAATTGCCAAACCATCCTTTGCTGGCATTAAATTCTTCAACTTTGTATGCTTCATTTTGTTTTAAGTTATCATATATTGACTTGACTTTTGCTTAAATCATGTTAGAGTTTATAGATATGCCTTTCTTATAGCAATCTTGCACTTACCTAAAAGCTGCATTTTCAATACTAAATAAAAAGGCATTTTTCAAAAAGTGCAACATTTTTGGTAACTGCAGCAATGGCTTCACGAATTTTCTTTTCTCTCTCTCTCTCTTTTTTTTTTTTTTTTTACAATTATCTTCAAGCTGGATTCTTTTACCTTGAAATGGCAGGCAACTGCAGCTGCAGACCTCAATCTATGGTACATAACAAGCAATTCAGCTTTTTCCTGTCATGTCAAGACTTTTCTCTGCTTCTTGGGGACACTTCCAGCATCACTTGTGGCAATTCATGTGGGTTCTCATGGTATTATCCAAAGCTTATGGTATTGCACTAAAATCAATGAAAACTACATGAATAACACCAGAGGTCACTTTTTATCTGTGATACTCAATTTACGGGAGAGAGGAATTGCTCACATGAAGATGATTAGCAGCACACAGCATTTTAAGTGGATACTCGCAATACTTGAGCTCACTGCAATAACAACAGGAGGTAGCTACAAAATTATTATAGTAGTATAGTTCGGACTACAGTTAATTTTATGCAGTTATAATTTGATACTGCATCTTTACATTTGTTTACATTTCTCTCAACTGGGAATGGCACCATGTATGATCTGTATTTGTATAAGTTTTGATAAATTTAAACTTTTTTGATACAGGGTCTTTAATTTTAACTTTTCATAATATGCTTTTGTATATTATATTTGTGTAAATGATAAAGTAGACTAGGATGCACATATATTTTGTGCATTAATTATATAACATTTTTTATTGTTTTGATATTTCTAGGTTAAGCAATTCATCTCCTAGTTTTTACAAATTGTCACAACTCTCCAAAAACTTTCTGATATATTTGTGAAGACCCACATGTAAGTGAACCAACAGAGTTCAAACACATGTTGTTTAAGGGTCAACTGTATAGGTAAGTATCATATAGAAAATCCCCTTTATCATTTTTGAGAGATGTGATAGGCTAATTGTTAAAACCTATGAATATCCTGTTACCTATTTCTATGTAACAAATTACCCTAAAACTTAGTGACTTAAAATAATCAACATTTATTATTTCACAGTTTCTGTTTGTCAGATATCTGTGTATGGCTTAGCTGGTTCTGTTCAGTATCTCTTAGGAGGTTGAAGTCTTGACTAGGTCTTCAGGATCCACTTCAAGATGGTTCACTTACATGGCTGTTAGCAGGAAGCCTCAGTTTCTCACCATGGTAGGCCTCTCCATAGGATACCTAAATGTCCTCATGACATGGCTGTAAATTTCCCTCAGCACGACCGACCTGAGAGAGAGCCAGTGAGGAGGAAGACACAGTACCTTTTATGATCGAATCGCCAAGGTGACACACACCTGCCTTTGCTTTACTCTATTGGTTAGAAGTGCATTAAGGTCAGCCTGTACTCTAAGAGAGAGGAACTAGTCTCCACCTCTTGAGGGGAGGAGTTTCAATTAATGTGTGTATATTTTTCAAAAGCACTACCATGGCTAACTTGTTTATTCTGGGCATCTTTCCTTGTATCAGTTGATGATACTCACATTAGTCACACATCCAATAAGAGATCGGGTACAAAAAACGCAAGCCATACAACATAAAGGTCAGTGTAAAAATCTAAGATTTTACAAAGGGAGATTCTGAGAGTTCTGTCTAAGATGTGGAATCAGCTCATAAAGAGATGTCATGCTAACAGAGCTTTTCAGATGCTATTCCCACTCATAAGCATGAGCATTCTGTAAGTATCACTGGAAGAGCTTCTGATGTACAGAAAAAAAAAGCATGAGAAAGCCAGTGAAAATTCTGGCTTGGAAGATAAAGTAGGAAGAGTGTAGAAGAAAAGGAATGAGAGATAAACACTGATTGAAGATTTTGCTAAGATAGGGAAAGTTTCTGTGAGTAACAGCAAAGGAGGTATGCTTTAGATTTCACAGTGTAATTAGACAACTGGCTAATGATTTAATAATCTATTTCTATTGGTGCCATTTTATCTGAAGTTTGTAATGGAATGGATCTATCTCAGGATTGCCAAAACTACTTTGCAGTAAAGAAGAAAATAGACTTTGAAAGTAAGTCCATATCTTTAGTAAATGAAAGAAATAAAAGATGAAAAATATTGCATTTATTTTATGGAATACTTTTTAACTAGTTTTAAAGGGAACCCTCTGCAGCAACTCCAGTGTCAACTGGGAAGTAGAAGAAGAATGCAGAATGGCTTTCAAGCTCTTTCTCTTTTGAAAGTAGTAAGCTGCTCTGTGAATCAGCTGACAGAAATTAGAAACTGATAAGTATTAGACAACTACAATATTTGAGATTCTCAGACCGGCCTCCATGTATTTTTATAGTTCCCCAAATTCCTCTTGTTATTGATTTCTAGTTTTATCTCATTATGGTCAGAGAAGATTCTGAATATAATTTCAACTTTTTTGAATGTTTTAAGACTTGTTTTTTGGCTCAACATATGGTCTATCCTCAAGAATGGTCTATGTGCTGCAGATAATAAATTGTATTCTGCAGCCATTGGATGAAATGTTCTGTAAATATCCAGTAAGCTCATTTGGTCTATAGTACAGATTAAATTCAACGTTTCTTTGTTGATTTTCTCTCTGGAAGGCCTGTCCAAGTCTGACAGTGATGTGTTGAAGTCTCCAGATATTATTGCATTAGGCTGTATCTCTCTTTATCTCTAGTAATATTTGCTTTGCATATCTGGGAGTTCCACTGTTGGGTTCATATATATTTATAATTGTTATATCCCCTTGCTGAATTGACTCCTTTATCATTATATAATGATCTTGCCTCTTCTTACAATTTTTGCTTGAAATCTATTTTTTCTGATATAAGGATAGCTACTCCTGCTCTTTTTTGTTTTCCATTGGCATGAAATATCTTTCTCCATCCCTTTATTTTTAGTCTTTGTGTGTTTTTATAGGTGAAGTGTGTTTCTTGTAGGCAATATATCACTGGATCTTGTTTTTTTTAAAATCTATCCAACCACTGAACGAACATCTTTTGATTGGAGAGTTTAGTCCATTTACATTCAATGTTATTATTGATAAGTAAGGATTTACTCCTGCCATTTGGTTATTTGTCTTTTTACTGTTTTGTGGTCTTCTCTTCCTTTTTTCCTTCATTCCTGTCTTCCTTTTAGTGAAGGCAATTTTCTTCAGTGATATGTTTTAATTTATTGCTTTTTATTTTTTATATATCTGTTTGATGTTGTTTTGATTTGAGGTTACCATGAGTCTCGCAAATGATATCTTATACCCTGTTATTTAAAACTGACGATAATTTAACACTGGTTGCATAAACAAACATGCAAAATGAAAACTACTAAAAACTCTACACTTTAACTTTGTCCCCCTGCTTCTTAACTTTTTAAAATTTCTATTTATATCTTACTGTACTATGTCTTGGAAAGTTGTTATGGTTATTATTTTTTATTTCTTCATCTTTTAATCTTCCTACTCAAGATATGAGTAGTTAACATACCACAATTCTAGCGTTGTAATATTCTGTGTTTTTCTGGGTACTTACTATTAGCAGTGAGTTTTGTACCCTCAGATGATTTTTTATTGCTTATTAATGTCCTTTCCTTTCAGATTAAATAACTCTCTTTAGCATTTCTTGTAGGATAGGTCTGGTGGTGATGAAATCCCCCAGCTTTTGTTTGTCTGGGAAAGTATTTATCCTTCATGTTTGAAGGACATTTGTACTGGATATACTATTCTAGGATACAGTGTTTTTTCTTTAGCACTTGAAATATATCATACCACTCTCTCCTGGCCTGTAAAGTTTCCACTGAGAATCTGATTCCAGAACATATTGGAGCTCTTTTACATGTTATTTCTTTTCTCTTGCTGCTCTTAGGATCATTTCTTCATCCTTGACCTTTGGGAGTTTGATTAAATAAATGCCATGAGGTGTCTTCGTTGGGTTCAATCTGCCTGGTGTTCTAGAACCTTTTTGTAATTGAATATTTGTATCTTCTTCTAGGTTTGGGAAGTTCTCTGTCATTAAATCTTTGAATAAACTTTCTACCCCAATATCTCTCTCTCTTTCCCTTTAAGGCCAATAACTCTTAGATTTACCCATTGAGGATATTTTCCACATCTTGCAGGTATGCTTCATTGTTTTTTATTCTTTCTCTTTTGTCTCCTTTGAGTATTTATTTTCAAATAGCCTGTCTTCAAGCTCACTAAATCTTTCTTCTGCTTGATCAGTTCTGCTGTTAAGAGAATGTGATACATTCTTCAGTATGTCAATTACATTTTTCAGCTCCAGAATTTTTTTTACTCTTTTTAATTACTTCAATCTCTTTGTTATGTTTATCTGATAGGACTCTGCATTCCTTCTCTGTGTTATATTGGATTTTTGTTGAGCTTCCTCAAAACAGTTATTTTGAATTCTCTGTCTGAAAGGTCTCTATCTATGTCTCTCCTGGATTGGTCTTTGGTGCCTTATTTAGTGCATTTGTTGAGTTTATGTGTTCCCGGGTGGTGTTGTTGGTTTTTTGTTGTTGCTGTTGTTGTTGTTTGTTTCTTTGTTTTGGTTTTTGAGACAGAGTCTCACACTGTTGCCCTGGCTGGAGCACAATGGCACGATCTCAGCTCACTGCAACCTCTACCTACCAGGTTCATGTGATTCTCGTGCCTCAGCCGCCCACATAGCTGGGACTATAGCTATAGGCACGTGCCACCACACCTAGCTATTTTTTTTTTTTTTTTTTTT
>NW_026652282.1:87701975-87720712 GCF_009828535.3 Hylobates moloch | reverse complement strand
TGGGACTAAAGGCACGCGCCACCATGCCTGGCTAATTTTTTTTTTTTTGTATTTTTAGTACAGATGGGGTTTCACCATGCTGGCCAGGCTGGTCTTGAACTCCTGACCTCATGATCTGCCCACCTCCCAAAGTGCTGTGGTTACAGGCGTGAGGCACCACACCTGGGCAATTTTTTGTATTTTTAGTAGAGACAGGATTTCACCCTGTTGGCCAGTCTGGCCTTGAACTCCTGGCCTCAAGTGATCTACCTGCTTTGGCCTCCCAAATTGCTGGGATTACAGGTGTGAGCCACTGTGCCTATCCTCTGGAGGTTCTTGATGCTTGTGGATGTTAGTCAGTGTCTGGATATTAAAGAGTATTTATTTTAGTGTTTGCAATCTTAGCTTGTTTGTGCCCACCCTTCTTGAGAAAGCTTTCCAGGCATTTAAAGGATGTGGGTGTTGCAATGCAAGATTTTTGTAACTATAGTCATATCTGCTTTAGGGGGCACCCAAAGCCCAGTTATACTGTGTCTCTTGCAGACTTGTGGAGGTATTGCTTTTGTGGTCTTGGGCATTTCCCTGGATCACCAAGCAGAGATTCTTGTTCTCTTCCCTTACTTTCCCCTAAACAAATGGAGTCACTCTCTCCACGCTGAACTGTGTATAACTGGAGGAGGGGTGAGTTAATGATTTTTTTTTCTAACTTCTTAGTCTATGCAGCTTTCTGTGAGAAGGATGGGTCTTATACATTATTAATGTACTTTAATAGTTCACATAGACTAATAGTATTATACTCTAAGGTCCAGTCGGCCAGCCACGTTATAATAATCAGACTGTGATCTATTTAAAGTAGATTTTAGAAAGTCCATTTTTTTTTATTTGGTGCTTCCAAACATGATAGCCACTATAACAGGCCATTGGATTAATGATGATAGGCCAGTTGCAGTGGCTCACGCCTGTAATCCCAGCACTTTGGGAGGCCGAGGTAGGTGGATCACCTGAGGTCAGGAGTTCAAGACCAGCCTGGCCAACATGGTGAAACCCCATCTCTACTAAAAATACAAAAAATTAGCCGGGTGTGGAGGTGGGCGCCTGTAATCCCAGGTAGTCAGGAGGCTGAGGCACAAGAATCACTTGAACCGGGAGGCGGAGGTTGCAGTGAGCCAAGATCGTGCCATTGCACTCCAGCCTGGACAACAAGCACAAAATTCCATCTCAACAAAAGAAGAATGATAATGACTATGTTGATTCAGGTCTTTTAGTACACCATTACATGCTGAACTCTCTGGTGGGAGATAGAAGCAAAGTAAGACATACCTCTCAAGTCTAAGAAAGTATAGCTCTGAGTAAGGTACATGTTCACAATATCAAGATACAGATGGATGAGAAAACACAAAGTTGGTCACCAAATTATCTGAGACATCCCAAAGAGAGGAATTTCCTTAGAAATAATGTCATGAAAATTAAACAGAACACTTACACTTCCCACTGCAGGTAGTAGACACACAGAGTTTGATATACCAACTGATGGAACTGGCTGAAAGTACAAGTACAATTAGGTTCAAGGAGAATTTAGAATAAATTTCTAAATGACAGACTCATAATAAATTAAAGATGGCTAGGAATATATAGGGATGTCCTCAATTTTTTATTTTGACATCACAGATGACATCATTCTACCACTGTATATCTTCATGTTCTTTTCAGGAATAGCATGAGTGTGCAGGGTATGTGTTTATGTGTGTGTATGTAGTAGTAGTAATAGGAGTAGTCAGAGTCAGAGTCATAGTAGTAGTGTGATCATAGATTTTGTAGGTCCTATAAATGTGACATGGAGGAAATGGACTCTATTTGCAAAGGTAAAACGAAATCTAAAATAGTTTGTCATGGTCAAAGATATTAATGGAAAGTTATATGTAACCTATGTGTGATCCATGAGTCTAGAGAAAGTCAGAAGTAGAATAAACAATATTCTGAACAATGAGTTATTGCTTTCTTTAGAACAGAGAATATGTGCTTCTTGTGCAGCTAAAACCAGGACTCTTGATTCAAGAGACAGAGGAATCTGTGATATTCTTTGCAAAATTTGTCAACTGTACACCCTGTGAAAAGAGAGAAGAGAACCAAAAGACCTCTCGAGCAAAAGATATTGCCACAAAGCCCTCCAGAAACCATACCACTTCTTGACAGGAACCCAAATGAGTGATTGGTTAGGGCTTATGGTCTCTGCTTTGCAGGAAAATAAAACAAAGGTAAAGTGTGTACTAAAAAATGATATAACTACTGGACAATACATTCTTTGGAGGGATATAGTCTGTATCTCAGTTATTTTTGGTCTCCTAGAGCACCTTATGTAGTACTTCTCACAAAATACGTGCTCAATAAATATGTTCTTTTTTGTTGAATAGTAGTAAAAAAAAAAACAAACAGGTTGTGATATTAAGACTTGCTATTATGCAATGGCAATTATTTTCCTTTCATGTATCTACTCCAAAACAAAGATAATACAAATAATGGGGTATGCATATGTAGAACTCACTTACTTCTCTTTTCTTCCATCACCTGCTAACCTCTACAACAATAAAAGATTTTTAAAATGGGAAATTAAAATTAAAAGGTACATGCCAATCTCCCAATATTTCAATTCCGACAAGAACCTGTTAACTAAAACAATTGAACTCACGGACATAGAGAATGGAAGGTTGGTCACCAGAGGCTGAGAATGGTAGTGGGGGGTTGGAAGGGAGGTAGGGATGGTTGATGGGTACCAAAAAATAGAATGAATAAGGCCTACTGTTTGATAACACAATAGGGTGAATATAGTCAATAATAATTTAACTATACATTTTAAAGTAACTTACAGAGTGTAATTGGATTATTTGTAACTCAAAGGATAAGTGCGTAAGGGGATGGATACCTCATTTTCCATGATGTACTTATTCCACATTGCATGCCTATGTAAAAACATCTCATCTACTCCATAAATATACATACCTCCTATGTACCCACAAAAATTAAACAAAAAATGTATAAAAGCAAAGACAAGAAAACCTGATAACTGCAATGATAAAGGAAGGGTGCTGTCAGATATACCATGTTGATGCCAATGGTCTAATTCCTTAATCAACAAAATATCACTTTTAGAAGGGCTAAAAATCAAAACGAAGAGTGATATAATTGCGACACATTCTACTGTCAGATTCATGCTTTTTCAAAGATCCAGGTTTATGGCTAAAATGTTAAATGAATTATCTTCATCAAAAATGTGTTTTACTTGTACTCTGACATTCAAGTAATACAGATAATTGCAAAATAGGCTAAGACCGTTTATAACATTTTTGCAGTCAAACAAGTCCATTGGAACATAAGAAGAGCAACATATTACAGAGCTTAATAAGCCAAAAGTCACTAAATAATTAGCAATACAGAAAACAATTTCAGAAATAGAAATGATTATTTTGTAATTAAAGAAATTATATATGTATACAGAATTAGATGGGTTGGGATGAGATGGGATGGGATGTTGTATGGCGGGAGAGATGGGGTGCTCCATAAGTTTCCACTGTCACAGACCAAAGATTGGTACTTTGTGCCTGGGTCCTGATTTAGAGCCCAAATAGATGTTTGTTTCCAGCACAGAAAAGTGATACTTGGACACTTTTTAGGAACAGATCAAGTGTATGACCTAATATCACTTATGTTAGGCTTACGGCAGAAAGAAACATGTAAAGTTTTAAAGTACCAAATGAAAAGGTGTCAGCCAGCACGGCCATATTGAAGAAGCTTCACTCTCAGAACCACAAGAGGATTTTCCACCATTTCAACCAAATCTAAAATTTCTTGAAAAATTCACACTTCCCTGGGGCTTCTGCCTACCCTTGCTCAGGGGATTGTCTGTCAATGGGATAAGTGGGAAGAGCGGGAAGGGAGAATTAAACTAGGGAGTGATCTGTACCTAGGTCTCACAGATTTTCCAAATTCATTTTCTTTCAGCCCAAATTCTGATGACAGGAAAACAAGTTGACGTGTTTCTGAAAGCCATATTAGTGTGTTCTGAAAAGCAAAGAAGGGAAACTATTCTAAAATAGAAAGCCAATAAATGCCAGAAACATGACTTTGGGTGCAGTATTAAAATGGAGCTTATTTGCAGAAAAGCAAATAAAGTAAGATGTTTTTAGCCTGTTTGGTAATAGATATTGGTACACAAGCAATGGAGGACTAGAAAGGAAGGCTGAGGACTTTTAAATATTTAATTTAAAATATTCTGACTGAAAATAGTCAAATAGGACCATATTTGATACAGTTTTGAAGGCAAGCCACTTATCAACTTCTCAAATTACTATAGCCATAATCCATATTATTACTGAATATTGATTATAAACTTTATTCAAAATATCAAAGGAACATCTCATCAATCCAGATTTAAACCTTCATGTTTCACAGGCTAAGGTAAGAGATTAAAGGAGGTAAAAGAAAAGTAGAATTTGAGCCTATGGAGTGTTGACCTAGAGAGGAGCTAAGTGGCCTAAAAGAAAAATTAGCTCTTATTCCTCCATTTGGGTAGAGGAGAGGGAGACCTAATTTCTATCTTCTGCTGGCCTCCAGAAATATTGACAGGAGTTTACAACATTTCACAAAGTTCTTCTGGAGTGTGGAGTTTAAAAGATTTAAGCATTCAGTTTCAGCCATCACCTCAAAGGTCAAAGTATGACTAACTCGCAGTCAAGCCACTGGAATCTCCAGGGCTTGCTTTTGAGATTTCTGTGGCTTCTTTTTCATCCTTGGATCAAGTTGGACATTTTGAAGTATGTTACTTGCAGCAATTCAATTCTCTAACATAAGGGGTGTGTGTGTGTGTGTGTGTGTCTGTGTGTGTGCACATACACAGACACACACACACAACCACACTTTGTATACATACTTTGACAATCACAAAGGAGACTCAAAACCAGTTTATAAAGAAGACTGATACTCAGCCTCCTGACTGATCCTCCTGCCAAATATATGTACAAGCAAAAACACATACACAAAAAACACCGGATGGCCCTGGTTCTTTTAAGTCAAAACAATTTAATCTCTGAGAGGAAGGAGTATTTATCTTGAGAAATTTTAAAGACATACCTTCAAGTTAAACTTCATATGAGTAATACTTGTTTGAGTGTGAGGAAGGGAACATGTTTTTCACTTTTTTCCTAGGTTTTAAAATTGTTCTACTTATAGGGAAAAAATAACACTACTGTCTACTGCATTAAAAGAAAAAGTCTCAGCAAGAAGGAAGAAAGGAAGAAAAAAAGAGGGAGGGAGGGAGGGAGGGAGGAAGGAAGGAAGGAAGGAAAGAAGGAAGGAAGGGAGGGAGGGAGGGAGGGAGGGAAGAAGGGAGGGAGGAAAAATGACCACACAGTCTCAGATGCATAAAATATCATTGCTATATCAGATATAGTTTAAATTTCTTTGCCTGGATTCTTACGCTAATTGAGTTTCAAAAATGTTCAATTTTATAATACATCTGTGATGCCATTACTATGCCAAACAATGGGTTGAGGTTCCATTTTTCAGCATCACAAATTCTTTCTCTTATTTTGATGTGTCACATTCTCATGCATTTTTATGTGCAGAATTAAAGGAGGAAATTCAAGTTTCTGAAGAAAACTGAAATTTCCTTAGAAAACTGAAAAAGGAGGATATTTTTTAGGGATTTCAGAAGCTATATTTTCCCTATTCCATTACTATATCATGCTGCTCCATGTTGGTATTGTTTCTTTTGGTTTGTTTGGCTTTTGTTTTGTCTTCCTATCTATATTGTGAACAAAGGCAATATTTTCCCCTTCTCTTTTATCCCTCATAGATTACAGCACAGTATTTGTATACAATAGATGCCCAATAAATATTTGTTAATGAAGCGATAACATGCCATCGATGCCACAAGGTGCAACTTGACCTGATCCTGGTCACCCTTCCCATCCACTTGTCCATCTTTTTTTTTCATCCTTCCATACAGTACTATGTTTATTGTGGGTTTATTATATATTTTGCATTTATACTACTATAAAAATTAGTATAAGCCACAGTTCTTCCCTTCAAGTCTTACAGTTTACTCATGGAAATAATATTATGAGAGAAACTGTGAAGTAAGATTAATAAGTGGTAAAGATAATAAGTATTATCCGTTCAGAGAAGGGGGCATTACTGGAGTTCAACTGGTTAAAAAAGGTCTCTTGGAAGAGAAGCTATTAGACATGAACTCTGAACAATAATCTGTATCACATAGTGTCCTTGCAAATACTAAGTGCGATAATGAATTTGAAGGCTTATCACAGTGTCTTAACGTGGTCAGCCACCAACAAGTAGTATCTATGATGACAATGATAATAATTTCAGTAAAATGAAGAGAAAGAAGATTGGATAATTGGAGAGGATGGTAATTTTCAGGTAATAGAAAGCATCTGAGCAAGCAGTGAATTTTAGGATAAGCATAACATGATAGGAACAGTTTGGTTAGAAAAGAGGACACATCCTGAGGAATCAAAATAGCAGAGGAAGGTTCATGTCAAGATTAAGAACCCCGAGTGTGAGGCTGATGAATTAAGAATTTTTTATAGGCAGTGAGGAGCCTCTGGCATTTGATGGGTTCTTGCTAGAATCAAATGGATCTGTAGGTTCTTTTACCAAGACAGGCATATAACATACCTACATGTCAGCCAACACAATTCAGTACAAAGAAAGATTCAGGCAATCAAATGATAATTTTAATCTAAAGTTGCCAATTAAGTGGATTGACAGTTTCTCTTTCTAGCTGAAGCCACCTACCCCCTGCCTTAAAATTACTGAACCAAATGGTTATTTTGACATAGACACTGCAAATGTGGCTCTAAAGGCATATACTCGGTGAAGGTCAAGTGAAAAGTTTATAGATTATATGAAAATATCATTGTATGGGATCACATTTTCTCATACTGCATTACATTTTGAAATTATAAAACAATAATTAGTTATTAAATTGGCTTAAAACACTAATTGTGCTACATACTGCTTTCAGGAGGCCTTTACAGGGGAGTAAACACATGACTGAAAAGTGAGAGAATTAACAAAAGAAGAAAATACAGTATTGGAAAATAGAAGAACAGTGAGGCAGAGTTGCAGTTTTCAACAATCCAAGAGGGTACAAAAGCCACATAATAAATTTCCATAACTAGGAATAAGAGAAATTAAAACCCCATTAAGTAAAAATATAATGCAAAAAGCACATTGTAAAATGAGCACCTTAGGGGACATAGTGCAAATAATATATAAAGATACAGATTTCACAGAATTATAGAACTAAGAAGAATGTTGAGATATCATTTTGTCCATTCTCTTGATCTTCATGCAAAACCTCACCTCAGCCATCTCACACAAGACAGAATCTATCCTGTTTGAAACCGAAATGTAAAACAGCCCAGAGGTAATTGCATAATCTCTAAAGTAATGTATTCTTGATGTTTGACATCCTTCATTGCCAGTAAATTCTTCCTTAAGCTTTCTCCTGCTATAGTGTCATTTCCTGTGTCTCCACCCTCTCTGCAGATGGGGAGCATCTGGTCCTAATGATTGTCTTTCAGGTCCTAGAAGACCATTACTAAGTCACCTCTTAGCCAGCTCTTCTATGGGCTGAACAATCTTAATTCCCCTTGGTTTTCTCTTCTTCGGCTGATTTTCCTGCTGTTTATCATGTCTGTGTGGGATAGCTTTATAATAAGAAAAACAATCTTGCTGTCTTTCATGCCAAATAGTCATACAATTAAAGCTCTAACTGTTTTAAAAAAGAGCATATATCCGCCTAGGTTCCTAAGGCCAAGAATATTTTAAAAACTAGCTTCTTTTCCTTTTCTCAATGACAAATGCCAGTGGAAAATCTTACTTAACCTAAAAAACAGTATTTCTCTAAGGAGTTGAACTGTGCAGAAGAATTATTTCTGGCATGGACAAAAATCAACCTTTTTTTCTGTCTTCATGGGTAAATTGCATAGTTACATAAAGGGAGAATTTACTCAAAGTGTCACTGACACAGGAAGCTTTACCAACTTACATAGCCTCAGGCAAAGGTTATGTTATGTTTCTGAACTCTGAACCCGCCTTTCCTAGCTCTCCTCAGTAACCCAAATAGAGCTAATGATAGAGGGAAAAATCCCAGGCCTTCAAATGATAAAGTAACACTTTCTCAAAATGTAAGGGACAAAGACTAACTGTCAGAGGGTTTAGAAAGTCAAAACCAATTCAAGGTAAAATGCCATGTTTCTTTAAGAAGAGAAGTACAGTGCTATATCTAGAAAGAGAAGATTTGGGGAAATGTCACATTTTTCAAAAAATATCAAGCATTTTCCCCAGCCCTACCAATTTGATTTGGTAACAATTGGAAGAATATGAGTCCCAGGAATCCTGGTCACAAGCAAACAAACAAAAACACATAAAGAACTTTGGTCTTATTGCCTAGTAGAGTAATAGCTGGAACTCAACCACGCTGTGAAAGTGCCATCGTCCTCCATTACCATAAGGGTATGTCTTCAAATGTCCCTATAAACCAGTGGCTCTCTGTTAGGGGCAATTTTGACTTCCAGGACCATTTGGCAATGTCTGGAGTCATTTTTGGTTGTCATAACTGGGGATATTGGTGTTACTAGCATTCAGTGGGTCAAAGCTTGGGATGCTTCTAAACAACCTATAGTGCACAAGACGGCCCTCCACAGCAAAGAATTGTCCAGCCCGAAATGTCAAGAGCGCTGAGGTTAAGAAATCTTGGCCTAAAGAGTGCCCCTTGACCAACACCACTAATTAGGGGTGGCCAGCTCCTATTGGCCCCTATGTCATAATCTGCTGTACTCGGAATGCTGGTCTTTTACCAGTGTTCTGCATGCTTGGCCCTACTACCTCTCTCCTCCTCCTCACTCTCTGAAGGATGGAAAGACCTCAGAAGACTCGAGATATCTTTTCTTTCCTCCTTGGGAAGACAATGCCAAGTTGTACCCCTAAGTGCGGTATATTTCCTGTTACATGTCTTTCAATCTCTTGTCTTATGGGAAATTCCAGAGAAAGCATATGACCTTTCCCTTGACATGACAGGAATGCTCCTCTGTAGTTTACAGAGGACAAAGCTTCTTTGCCCCACTCCTTAAACATTTCCATTTCTACCCACAGGCAGATTTCCTACACTCCTTGGGTCTGACCTCTGCCTCTCTGTAGCTTCCATATGCACTCAACTCAAGTATTTGTTGAGAAGTTACCTACATTGTGATTTGAGCCTGGCCAATATGTTTTCAAGTTTGTAGTGACTATTATTTAGTATTGGAAATAATAGAGTCATTCTGGTTAATCAAAATCTCTAGTTAACTGTGAGTCATTAGAAATACCATAATAGACTGACTGTTTTATCAAGGAGTTGGAAAGAAACCAAATACACTAAATGCTAAAACTATAGCGAACATCATGTAGTCTTTACTTGACAATTTAAATGGCTCATTAGGATCTTTTATTGCCTGTGGGTCATTGTTAGCAGTCTTTCTCTATTTGCCTCTTTTTGCTTGACTGATGCTGGCTAAAGGAATTAGTTCAATTAACAAATTCTGGAAAACAGAATTGGGCCCTGAGTGAATATATTGGCAGACTAAAGAAAGGGGATAAAGGTGACCATGTTATGGAAATTTATTGTCTAAATCTTGACACGTTTCTTTTTATCTAGAAACATAGAAAATATGCAAAGCACAAAGTTAAAAATAATGATATAGTGCCCTCAGTTGCATATTGGATGTATAATAACTTTCAGTTGTAGCTTCCTATTATCATCTACCATTAACACAGAAAATGGTACTTAGGCAATCTGAAAAGCTTTAACCCCAGCTTTAAATAGCCTACAGACTCTTCTTACCCTCAGGGACCACTAGGTGTATTGTATTCTTCTTT
Source organism: Hylobates moloch (assembly GCF_009828535.3). Classification (NCBI taxonomy): domain Eukaryota; kingdom Metazoa; phylum Chordata; class Mammalia; order Primates; family Hylobatidae; genus Hylobates; species Hylobates moloch. Next base: position 87,710,797 of record NW_026652282.1, on the reverse strand, counting down.
GCCTTCAGCCTAGGGCTCTGCGACCACACTGACACTTAGGATTGAGTGCACTGGTAACCTTCCCCTGTTATTCCTTCCCTGACCTTTTCAGTGGCTTCACAGAAATTCCCTGCACTCGGGCAAGTATGTGAAATTAGTGATCAGCTTGCCTGTGCCTTTTGCCAAAGGAAGAATCACAGTTTTGTTGCCTTGGAAAACAAAATATATTACAATAGCTCAGTGCCAACTACGTTAAACACCTAACAGCTTCTTCCTCAGTATAGCAAACTCTACAATGTAATAGTGATGCAGCCCTGAGGGAAGGAGAATCTGTCCTTTCTTTTTTATTTTTGCAGAGCACTTCACAAAGTGCTCTGCTCATTACTTATAGTATCACAGACCTGGTGATGTTGTTGAGGGTAGTTAAGCATATCCATTTGATTATTAATTTGCATCTAGAACTTGAAATTCATTCTTGCTCTCTATTTCAGTTTTTATCTTGTTTTAAAAAATTCTAATTCCATATCAGCCTGAGACAACCTGCAAAAAACAAACAGGACATATTCCTAGCAAGTTAAGCCACAGGCAGAGTTTCCAGGAGCCCAGACCCCTGTATTGAACGTGTTCTACTGCTCATCATTTCTATCATAAAAGAACTCGAACAATACAATTCTGGGTACTAGAAAAATTCCTGATTCCCTTTTGTATATTATCTAGCAGTTTTCTTAATGAGAAAAGGCTGTCATTCATTTAAGAAGCTGCTTCATAAGAACTGCCATTAGTAGGACAGTTATTTTCTCATTAATATGAATGAACGTATCAAGTGCTTACAATGTTATTGAGATTTCGCCTACATTATCATAATTCTTCCCAACAACACTGAAAGATATAGCAAAGGCTTAGAGAACTGAAGTAAGAATTGCATGTTCTTTTTCTTACATTGTACTGTGGTTACTGAGTCATTGGACTGCTCATCAAGTTTAACTTGTGACTAAGCAACATTGGCAAGTCAAAGTATAGAGTTGTAGGATGTATTGGTTCAAGTCCACTAACAAGCAGATGTCATGGCAAGATCAGACCTGCAAGAGATTTGCTGAGGGCTAAAGAACCCATGAGGGAAAATGGGGAGAGAGACAAAGGAGCCTGGCAGAGCCAAAATATTGTGATACTGTTGTGACTGTTGAGGAGAAAGGGAAGAATGGAGAGTTAGTTAATGAGTCTTAAACTGCAGAACAATTCTAAAAAAGTTTTGGTGAAGCCAATGGGAAGTCCTAGAGTAAAAGCCATCCATCAGAGGAGTCCTGCTGAGAGACAGGACTAGCTGGATTTCCTAGGCTAAGAATTCCTCAGCCTAGCTGGGGAAGGTGACTGCACCCACCTTTAAACACGGGGTTTGTAACTCAGCTCACACCTGACGCATCAGGTAGTAAAGGGAGCTCACTAAAATACCAATTAGGATAAAAGCAGGAGGTAAAGAAATAACCAAATCATCTAAGCCTGAGAGCACAGGGGGAGGGACAATGATCGGGATATAAACCCAAGCATTTCGAGCTGGTAGAGGGAACCCTCTTTGGGTCCCCTCCCTTTGTATGGGAGCTCTGTTTTCACTCTATTAAGTCTTGCAACTGCATACTCTTCTGGTCGGTGATTTTTCTGGCTGGAGCTGAGCTTTCGCTCGCTGTCCACCACTCCTGATCACCGTTGTCACAGACCCATCGCTGGCTTCCACCCCTCCAGATCTGGCAGGGTGTCTGCTGTGCTTCTGATCCAGCGAGGCACCCATTGCCACTCCCCATCAGGCTAGAGGCTTGCTATTGTTCCTGTGCAGCTAAGTGCCCGGGAGCTAAACACTAGTCGCTGGGTTCCACGGTTCTCTTCCGTGACCCACGGCTTCTAATAGAGCTATAACACTCACCGCATAGCCCAAGGTTCCATTCCTTGGAATCCCTCAGGCCAAGAACCCCAGGTCAGAGAACAAAAGGCTTGCCGCCATCTTGGGAGCAGCCCATCACCATCTTGGGAGCTTTGGGAGCAAAGCCTGGCTGGTAACACTGCATCTCCCAGAAATGGGCCTGTCCTGGTGTCCTTGTGATGCTTAGTCACTGGCTGGGAGCAGCCTGTGAAAAGTATGGCCCCTAATGCAGTGGCAGATTCAGAACTTAGCAGCTGGGGCTGTCAGTCAAGTACACTCCTCACAGTAATAGAACTGAGAGGCAGATTTTCATTGCTGTCATGGGGATATAGGCTGGGATAGATTAAGGGTTTGAGGCTTTTGACCTAATTCAGAAAGTACACTTATCCACGTTGTACTAACCAAACTATTTTGAAGGTAGGGCTTTTGCCTTTCCTGTTTTTATATCTTCCACTGCACCTGATTGATTAGGTAAAAAAATAGGTATTCAGTGATTGATGTTGACTCAATATGGCTTGACCAACAGCAGTCTGCCTTCCCACAAAGTAATATAAATGGTTTGATGACACTTTGCAAAAATGGGATAATTTCCTTAAATGGCTCCTAAAACAGCGATCTCTAAAAAAGCAAAACTGGCAAATACAGCCAATTGCTATTACAACCATTAAGAAAAAGAATAGTAATTATAAGCCTTTGCCCTTCCTAATCCAGCCCCTCTTCAGAGAATGAAAAGCCTCAGGGTTTGAACTATTGGACAAAGCTACACAAAATCATTGACAAATCAATGCACACAAATCCATACAGAGACACACATATGCACACACACTTGCCCTCCCACCCATTGCTATGATGTAATTTCAGCTTCATATAATACAACCCTGGCTTTACTCTGGAATGCTAAGCAGCTCTGAACACAACGAAGAGCTTCCTTCAACCCCAGGTTCACCACTAAAGCAAAAAGAACAGCTTAGGAAAGTTTCTGGGTACCGAGTATGGGATGGGGTCCATGTCATGGGCATGATAGGAAAAAAAATCTGGAGTGGGAGACAAGGTGTCTGGGAAAGTTGAAGTGAAGAAGGGCAAGGGAGAGCACAAGAGGAGAGAGAATAAAGTTGAACATATGCTGGAGATAGTAGCACAACTATAATAATGATCTTGGGAGTGATGAGTCTGGCCAAGGCCACAGATTACCCATGCCAGCGACTGCAGACATAATAATTCACATGTTTGGGCAATTAACCTGATAAATGCCAACCATAATATTAGCTACCATGTCTTGAATACTCATTATGTGCCAGGCACTGTGAAAAGCACTTTACCTGAGATACCTTTAAAAACTTGTTTAATAAAACTGTGTGGGGTAGCAATAGATATACCCCATTTTCAGATGAAGCAACCAAACCTTCAGAGATATCAACTACCTTGAGGAAGGTCACACAGCTAATAAATGGCAGAACTCAAATGGGAACCAAATACTGTCAGATACATTTATCCTCTACAATATTTTGTTTCCATACCTATCAAGACTATTCATATTACTTATTTACATATATTGTCTGATCACATTGCATTTGAGACTTTTGGCCTGTAGTTAAGATTAGACATGGTCCCTGCTATCAAGGACTACAGATTTTACTATTTGATTAGAGGAAGTATACTCAACTCCTCAAAACATACACAAAAGCAACCCAGGAATACAAAATGACAGTGTATTGGGAGAAGGGAATTGTTATGGCAGGTTGGAGGCTGGGCCCATTGGACAAAGCTTCCTAAGGATGTGGCAGCCTTGAACTACACAATCAAAAAGGGAAAAAATATAGCATGATGGGACGTTTAGGACAGAAATTTGCCAGCATGTCATGAGAATAAATGACACAGGACTTGCTGCATGGCTGCCTAGAAAAGGAGTGCTGAAAACACAAAATCAAACCTGAGAATTGTTTCTGAAGCTATAGGTGTGAAGGAAAAGCTTGCTTGAGGCACTGTTCACAATAGCAAAGACTTGGAACCAACCCAAATGTCCAACAACGATAGACTGGATTAAGAAAATGTGGCACATATACACCATGGAATACTATGCAGCCATAAAAAATGGTGAGTTCATCTCCTTTGCAGGAACATGGATGAAGCTGGAAACCATCATGCTCAGCAAAGTAAAACAAGAACAGAAAACCAAACGCTGCATGTTCTCACTCATAAGTGGGAGTTGAACAATGAGAACACATGGACATAGGGAGGGGAACATCACACACCGAGGCCTGTTGTGGGGGCATGGGAGTCTAGGGATGGGTTGATGGGTGCAGCAAACCACCGTGGTACATGTATACCTATGTAACAAACCTGCACGTTCTGCACATGTACCCCAGAACTTAAAGTATAATAAAAAAAAAAGAAAATAACAAGAACTTGAAGAATAACAGTAGAAACTAGCCAAAAAGGAGTTCAGACAGAACAATATGAGGGTCTTGCTTTCACTTAGAAGTTAGTGGGCATTTTGTCCCTACAACTTCTTTACCAGAAAATTTAGCAGAAACGATTCCTGAATGAGGTTGCTGTGGCTTGCTTGACAAACCTTATGATGTTATTTATCAATTTTTACTTTTAATTTTACGGGGTTTTGGGAGAAAAGGAAATCTTGATTGTCTTAAAAATCTTATCTCTGATTTCAGAGAGATCAATTTCTGAGCTGCCATCCTCGTGACCTTTTTCCCCCTGCTAATGCCTGACACACTCTTAATATTGATTCATCAAAATAAACACCAAAACCCAAGTAATGAACATTCTGACATTTTAAAATCATGTGCGCTTGGCCAGGCTCAGTGGCTCACGCCTGTAATCCCAGCAATTTGGGAGACCGAGGCAGGCAGATCATAAGGTCAGGAGATCGAGACCATCCTGGCTAACACGGTGAAACCCTGTCTCTACTAAAAATACAAAAAATTAGCCGGGCGTGATGGCACGCGCCTGTTGTCCCAGCTACGCGGGAGGCTGAGGCATGAGAATCGCTTGAACCTGGGAGGTGGAGGTTGCAGTGAGCCGAGATCGCGCCACTGCACTCCAGCCTGAGGGACAGAGCGAGACTCTGTCTCAAAAAGAAAGAAAGAAAGAAAAAAGCTTGCTTGAATATATGCTATTGAACCATAAGACAACAATGTCAATATGAGCCAGACAAGTCATCATCAGAAAGTGTTCCCGCTGGGTGGGATCAGATCACCAGATACATGGCACTCTCTTGAGGGGTTTCAACAGAGGTGCCAAGGACTGACTGGACATGAAAGGTGGCAGATGAACAGTGCCAACAGGAGCTGTGTAAAACTTTGTAAAACTGTGTAAAACTTTGTCCAGTTGTGAAACTTATTCTAGGCCTGAGCAGATAAAATTCTGGGACCATCAGCTTGCATCTGATTCTTGCAAAGAAGCAGAGGAGCCAAAAGCATGATCCAGGGAGGGTACTCATTTGACTTGTTTTCTATCAGCCTGTGGTATTGTTTCTGTCCCTGTCACTAGTCCTTTAAATGGATCTGGATCATCTCTGTAATATGCTAAAGGCAACATGCAAAAGCCCAGGTTCAGGAACAGAATTCTGCCTTGGGTCTTTGCTTTCCTGCTTGCCCGTTTCAACCAGATCTCTTTTCTGACTTTCAGATCCAAATGGTTCTAAACTCTGGCTTCTAATGCTTGCCTTAGGCCCTTTTTTATTCAACAATCTATTTAGACTTATTTCTCTGGTTTATTTACCTCAGCTCTCTGTATACAATTTTCAACTTTCAACTTTGTACACACCATCACCGTCACAAACACTTGCAGCTGTAGGCGATAGACAGTCCTATCACCCACCTCAGCCCTGTAGGGCCCACACCAGTTATGCCAGCTTACATGGAATCCTTGCCAAGATAAGAGATGAGACACCTGGCATAGAGGAATATTTATCCATTGAAAAGTCAGGTTGAAAAATAGAAAAGTTGTATTTGGTTGCACGCTGAGGCTTCTAAAAGCCCAAAGGGAAATTATGGAGGACAGAGCTTTGTCAGTCAAGATAATTAATTCTAAGGTATGTAAGGAGACTATGTTTTGAGCAGAGCATATGATAGCAGCATGCCCACAGAAGCAATTGTTACATAGTAAGAAGAAAACTGGCTTAGGTGTCAGGAGACTTGGGTTCTAGCTATAATCAGCTACAAATAGTTGTTTGAGCTTGGGTCAGTCCTGTCATCTCTCTGGGTTTTGGTTTTCTTATCTAACAAGAAGGTATGGGTTAAATAACCTTCTGTGGTCAATTCCATTTCTCATCTTCTAGGATTCACTGATTGCTTAACAGGCAGTTACAAGTGAATAGAGTAGAAATTCGTCTTTGTGGATGCCCTGAAGCCTGATTGCCAATGAGGGTTTTATTGGGAAATAAGAGCAATAAATTACAAAGCTGAATAAGAGAGATCAGGAATTAAATGTTGGTTATGTGTTGTGGATCTGAGGGAAGGAAATGCAGTTGGTGAGGGATAATTCATTTGAAACAAAGACTTCGGGTTGATTAAAAGTCCAAAAGTAGGGTTGTTAAATAACTGAATTATATGTGTGTAATGACGTTTAATGATGTTGTTTAAGGAACACTGAAGGAACCCAACTGACACCAAGTGCTTCTCTGATATTCTACAATTCCACTTACAATTCCTACATTCTTTGCATCTGTATATTACTTGGGAAGTATGGTACACAAAACCAGAATTGGTCACTTAGGTCTGAGTACAAACTAATTTATTTAGATTAGCCAACCACCTAGCAGGGCTCTGAGGGAATGAGTTGCAGGATAGGTAAATGTTGATGGGGCAAGTGAGGGCAAGAGTGGGGGGCTGTGCAGGGAATATGGGGGAAAAGGATCCAGACCATTGGGGGCTATTTAGGAGTAGAGATCTGGTAACATGTTTTGCCCTTCTTTGTCAGTAGGGATCCCTAGGCAGTCAGTGAATACTGTGAGGGAATAAGGAACTTGAAGAAACCTTGCGAGGTTAAAAAGGGACAATACTCAAAAAGGGTCAGAAAGTGAAAGCAGAGGCATAAGCTTTGTAAACATCAGTTATAGGATCACAGTCAAACATCAAGGTCCATGCCTTTCTCTTGAGCTCCACACCTGTGTTTTCAATTACATACTGGATGTCCATTTATGGGTGATCCACCAAGCACCTCAAAACCAAAAGATGAACAAAGAATCAGGTATTACCAATATGTATAAATATATTCCTTCTGTACATATCATCTTGGTTGATGTAACTATCTTCTAATTACCTTGCTGTCCCAGTCAGTCAACAGAAGTCCTTCTGGAGTCTTTCCTTTTCCTCATCACTCCACCTCTATCATCAAGTCCTTAGATTCTAGAGGTTTTATTTCTTTTAAATAATAATTCAAATATTTGTTACTCCTCTCTCCATTATCTCTGTCATTACCTTAGTTCACATTCACTTTGCTTATTGTCTAGATTACTGAAGTAGCCTCCCAACAAATCTGCCTGTATCCAGCCTTTCCCCATGTTATGAAGGATCTGCTGTCAGTTATAGTCATTGTTGAATATCAAGATTGTCTAGTTATGTTTCTGGCTTCTACTATTAATAGATGTGAGCTCCCCAGACAAGGGCTACATCTTATTCTTCTCTGTACCCCTTACCTAGCAGAGTGCCTGGCATAGAGAAAATTTGCTGAGTGAATAAATGAATGAACAAAGAAACTCATAGATTTTACTTAAAAATAAATTGTTAGATCCCATATTCTAACCAGCAAAAATAAAATAAAATAAAATAAAAAGTCCTCAAGCACAAATTAAGTACTTTTGTGGGCTGACATATCAACTCAAGAAAATCTATTTTCCCAATGGCCTCACGTTTTTATTTGCTGAATAAATTTCAAAACCTTTCTCAGGTCCTCCAATCGTAAGTATTTATACCCTAAATCTAGCTAATTTGTGCTTAATTTTTTGTGTGTTTACCATCTACTTTCAATACCATATTTACTCAGTCATCAATTCCCTTTATAAAGAACTACCTAATTAGAACTCCCACAGTGCTTACACTGGCTTTGTTGCAGTTGTCAATCAGTTCCAGCCATTAATAGATTAGTTGGGAAACACAAGAGCCTGGACTTACTGGAGGAGAGGAAAACCCACAAATGGGCAAACCTGTTTGGCACTCTCTCTTGGTCTCTGTCTCTCTAGATAGATAGATAGATAGATAGATAGATAGATAGATAGATAGATAGATAGATAGATATGTGCGTGTATATATATATATGTATAGGTATATATGTATATATACACATACATAATTTGTGTACTTTAATGATCAATGCTTGCACTAGTTTTTAAAAACTTTTGGGACTTTTAGGCAAATAGCTTGTTAATCAACCCCAGTCTTTTTGGTCATATCTGTGCACAGTGAAAACAAACGATCTCAACAGTTTAATATTCAAACACAAAACTCTGTCCTAGAGGATGCTCTTGCAACTGGGCCTCAATGGCTGTGGGTATTTTGAGCCTGTTGCAACATTATTTGTAGCTCCCACACGAGAGAAAATAGACTGAAATAGCAAGAAAATTTTTGTCATGGCTCACACAGAGATGGAAGAAGGGTCCTGGGGTAGGTGTTTGGAAGTAAATCTGTGACTGGTCCCTGCTGATGGTAGGCATTCCTGAGAAGCCAGGCCACTAACTTTTTTGCTAATTCATTTTTTTTTCAAGTGAATTATTGTCTCTAATTCAAATTCCCAACACAAACCTAAATGAGTTTAGATATGAGTTACAGCAACAGTAATGGCTACTAAATTTCCCTCCTATATATTTCAAAAAAAAAACAAGCAATTCCTACAGTCTTCAGTTAGATAGAAAAAATAATAGATAGATTAGATAGATAGATAGATAGATAGATAGATAGATAGATAGATAGATATG
>NW_026652282.1:87693678-87701947 GCF_009828535.3 Hylobates moloch | reverse complement strand
TAGATAGATAGATAGATAGATAGATAGATAGATAGATAGATAGATATGCAGATAGAGTTTTGGATTTTCACAGAATATCTTTGGAGCTTTAGTAGATATTAACATAAATAATGGTAAGAGGCAGACTCCAAGTTTGACATAACTTGACTGGCTGTAATGAGAAACCAATGACCTCACAGAGGACCATGAAAAATAGGAGACTATACGGTACTTGTCATTTCTGCCAATAGGTTTCATGTCTTGGGTATTTAAAATGCATGGCTTTTGGCTTTTTTGTGTGAATGTGTTTTTTGTTTCCTTTTTCCTTTCTTTCTTTTTTTGGTGCAGAGAGGAAAGGAAAGGTAAGGGGAGTAGCCTAATAAGGGGATATTAGTTAGTAAAAATAAAGTTGAGAATGGATGATTATTCTAAAATAAAGATGAGGAGTGATGATTATTTCTGTAAAGGTAAATGAAATTATAAAATTAAAACCTTTTATGGAGAGTAATTAATTCCAGTTTTCTACAAGCGTTCATCATTTTTTAGGCTCTCCATTTTTATAAAGTATTATATTTAATTCGAAGCACAGAGCTCCTCTGCTTTCAGATGTGTACTAGATCATCTATTACTTACCCTTTTAGAATTTCTTTTCAGTATCATCTTAATGGTGACATTCTGAATGCTGCACAGATGTTCACATCTTACTTGTGCCTGATTTCACAAGAGCAAGATTTAGCTTGGCTCTGTACAGAAAATGCCCAGTGGAGAGTTATAGTAGGTTGTGTCCCATGCAATATGGTAAGTTCCTGATGGCTCTTAGGTAAGGATTAAAAATTATACAATAATGGTATAAGATCAATTTAAGAAATAAGTGATTTCAAATAGTAAATTGATAAGGCATGGAGATATGCAGAGTGACTTAAATTTGAAATATTTACTGACTTTTCTCCTCAGCACAAACCTGACAACATCCATACTAGGTCTTAGTATGTAATACCAAAGTGGTTATAACTTAATACTAACTGGGAAATACTCACATAAAAAACAAAAATAAGGCTCCCCTAATAGAACTTATATTTCTACTTAGAGTTCCTCTATGGCTAAATTATTACACATTCTATGTGCCAGTTAAGATTTAGAGATGAAATACCAATTTGATCATTAATGTAATTTTTTCTCTATTCTTTTTCCACTGGGCATAACTCCTGGATGATTCTGGGAAAAGAATAAGAAAAAAAATATAACCCAGGTCAACATAAAAGCCTGAGATGGATCAAGTGAATCCCAGCATATGAATAAAAGAAATCTGTTCTTTTCATAATAACATCTACCCTGCACCATACATGGTGCCCACAAATGTACAAAATCCCTGATACCAAAACTGAAATTCTTTCATTTTTTTCACAAGATTTAACTCAATTGCAATTTAATTTTCTCCAACAGTTTTAATTTCTTAGAATTTTAATGCCTTCTTTTTCCTTTTCTCTTGAATAGCCATATTTGAAGCAGTGGTTCCTTTCAAATGCTTTCATATTGATTAGAATTATGATTCTTCCACACCATTAAAGGAATCTCTAAAAGGAGTCCATCCCTGGTACAAGAAAAAACTTTCCGCGTTGCAGGGCTAATGTGGACCTGAGGTCACCTGAAAATCAGAGAGTAAAATCATAGAATTTTTGAGGTAAAAGATGTTCTTCCTCCTTCAGACTGGTAAACCATCCAGGATAAATGGCTTTCTCTTTACCCCTTCACATTGTCTTTAATAAGCATGTGGTCTTTTATAAACAACCCATCTGCTCAAACAGCAAGAATAACATCAAACAAACAAGTAAAAAAAGAAAAAAGAAAAGAAGAAACTTTAAAAATGTTCCATAATGTCTTCTAGTACTGTCAGTCTCAGTGTTGTATCTATATGATGCTCTTCCTTACGTCTAACTGCAGTCTTTCCTGCTTCAATGTATGGTTATTCCCATTTGCTAAGGAAAGGAACATGAGAGGTAAATTTAAAAGGCAATTAGTTCAAGTTGAGTCTTTGCTATAGTATGTCTGAGTCTGCAAATGAATGGAAATGGGAGGGCAAATAATTTAATACTAAGAACAGACCATTGTCATTCAGATTTTCGTCAGAGGCTCAGTGTTATGCCTGGACAGAGGAATGCAACAGAATGTGTCTGACCAGATTGAGGGAGTCACTTCAAAATTTCCTCTGTAAAATTTAAATTTAGTTTTCGATTTCCTAGAGTGACTATTCCAGATGGGCCAAGTGGCTCAGATAAAATAGAAACTGACCTACAATCAGTCTTTCAGTTTCAGGGAAGGAGAAATAGAGCTTGGTTGAAGTTGTTTTTCATTTCTAAATGTCTCCACACTGAGGTGAGTTATATTCACTGCCCTTTTCATGTGGAAAAAGACCCAAGAATAAAGATTGAAACAAGACAAGATGAGTGGTGTATATGCAGAGAGAAGGCTTTCTTTCCAGCAGGCAGAAAGATCTAATAAAGAGGTAGCTATTCCTTCCTTCCTTCTTCTAGCCTCTCTCCACTTTCCCTTTCCACTTTCTTACTTTCCCAACCCTGGAAAAGAGAAGGCTATTTATTCAGATTGTAATTTGGAACCTATAGCCCTCATCTTCTCCTATGACCCAATAGCCCAGAGGTTAGATTTAGTGCCATTGTATACTCCCCCCACCTAAGACTTTTGGCTCAGTGACCTTGATGTCAGACACTGAGGATGAAGCCAGGATAGTGAGTTGCAGCTGTTGCCTGTAATGTGACACCTGGGGGAATTCCTGGCCCTTTATGCAGATCCCTATAAAAGCAACAGTACAAGGTCAAAACTTATCTCAAATATCACCTCCTTTGGGAAGCCTTCCCTGAACCCCGCCCACTGCCTCCTTAGGTAGTTCAACAGTGTTTCATGGTTTTTACCTCAATCACAGCATTCATCAAGCTGTATTATACCGTGTTGATTTCTCTGCCTCATCCACTAGGCTGTGAGATCTTTGGGGATGTGAACTCTGTCTTTTATTTCTGTATCCCCAGTGTGCAGCACAGAACCTGGCATATAGTTGACTTTCAGTAAATGTTTGCTGAGTGAATGACAGTTTCACACTAACATCTGTCTGTATCTAAGGGTCATCTGGGGTGGGGGGTTGTAAATTTTTTCTCTGTTTCCCACATTTCTGTGAAAATTCAACTATCAGAGAGATAGAACATATTTATTATATCATTATCTAATACCCTGGCACCTTAATTCATTCATTACTTATAATTCCTAATTAATTATATTTAGTGTTTCAGTCATCTCACATTTTAAATATTATATTTTTATGAGTAACAGTCCATGTAATATATACCAAGTATAATAAGTAATTATACTTAGGCAACTAAAGTGCTTACTGAATCAGACACATTTTGATGAGATCAGGGAGAGGAGAAAAGGTTAAGAAAATGGGTTACCTAATAAATGTCTTTCTTCTTTCTAATTTGAACCTTCCCCCTTGTCCTCTTAATCTTATTCCTCCTTTCTCTGCCACATTCCTGTTCCATAAATTATGCCCTTTCTCCCTTTCCACTGGCTACTCTTCAGTCAACAATAGGTTCATTCCTCCCCTATTAAAAGAAACTTCCCTTGATTCTTCTATCCCCTCAGGCTACCCACCCCCCATTGTTTACCTTTCTTTGCCACTCCCTCTAAATTATAGACAGAATAAGTTGATAGCCATAACCTCCACTGTCTTACCACCCACTCATTTCACAATCATTCTAATATCTGTCCTCTCTCTTCTAGTCAATTTGTGCTCTCTGACTCTTACCCTCATTACTCTGCCAAAACCTCTCTTTCAAGGGTGACCTCCTGGTCAATAAAAATGCAATGGAAATAGATCTTAGAGATTAAGAACATAAGCTTCAGAGTTAAACAGATTTAGGTTTAAGTCCAGGCTGTGCCTCTTAACTAGCTATGAGGTCTTGATCAAGTTTTTTAACTTCTATAAATTTCAGTTTCCTCATCTTTAAAATCAGGAAAATAACAGTCCCTACCTCACAAGTGGTTCTGAGGTTTAAGTAGACAATTGCTGTAAAGTGCTTAGCATAGTACCAGAAGCATAGAAAGTGATCAATAACTGGTAGCAAGTTAGTCTACTATAAATCCTGATTCTCTTCAATTTTTATAGCATTGACTAAAGTAGGAACTAAACACCTTCTTCTGGCACCCTGACCTTCCATGGCACCCACCATACTGTCAACCTCTGGTCTTCTTAATATTCTAACTGCTTTGTTTACATTTACATAACTGATGGCTCTTCCTCTTCCTGCCCCATCAGTGTGATCATGTCCTAAAATTCTGTTCTTGGCCTATTCGTTCTTTCTCAATGAAGATGAAAATATTGGTGTGAAATTCAGGAGCAAGGTATTGCATGTGTCAGCCATGCTCATCGCTTTTCCTTCTAAACTGGTTTTCCTCCTTACTTGGCTCTTTCTGTCACTAGCACCACAAATTTTGCTTTGCTCCAGGGAAACTATACCATTTGCAATCCTCTAAACATGCCACATATGCTTTACAACTTATACAGTTTTGCTTGTATTGGTCCTTTTATTTTCCTGTTAAAATCCAACACATTCTTCAAAGACCATCTTAAATGTTGTCTCTTTTGTGAAGTCTTTATCAACACAAGCTCTGGAATAATTCTAGTTCCACCACTTTCTAGCTGTGTGACCATGGGAAAGTTACTAAATTTCTCAGCTTCAGTTTCCTCATAAAGAACATGAGGATAATCATGATCCCTAGTGGATCAAGTTTGTATGAGGATTAAATTAAATAAGAAAATTCTTACAAAAGTGCTTTGCATGGCATCTGACATATGATAAGCCTCAATAGATAATAGTAATAAATACTGTTGTTGTTACTACTATTATGACTACTAGTGACATAACTTCTTCACTTGGAACTCCAGAGCAATTAAGTTCTGCCTCTTTTATTGCATTTTTAACTCTAACTTTTGTAAGGATTATTATGTACATACTTGACATCTGTCATTAACCCCCTCCAACTATTAGAATATGAGGGCAAGAACCATTTCTGCTTTATCTGACTGTGTATGGACTCAATATGTTTTTGTTGAATTTAAGTACATCAAATCCTATTTGACAAAGAAACAATCCTGCTTGTCCCTTTTGGCATTTTTCTTTGTTTTTTTTTTCTTTTTTATTTGGTTCCCAAGGAAGCAGTAGTGATTAGTGTAAGAATGTAAGGTACTTCATTGTAACATTTTCTCTCTATATTTGAATAGATTCTGGCATTTCTTTGCTTGGTTTCTCATGGCAAATTGTTTACTTAGAGATTGTGGTGACCGGAGATAAGTGGGCAGGCGGCTTAGCCTTAGAGTTAATGAGAGCAATTGTAGGCCTGATTATTAGAATGGGAAAATGTACCTTTTCTTTTTGTACTCTTTTCAGATACTATCACTTATCTTCCTCTTTTTGAACTAGGAAAGTCAGTCAATATGATTAATTGATTTATTTCAGTGTACAGACAGACACTGAAAGGCAAATAAGGGAAGTAGAAGACACACTCTCAGCCCTAAAATGAGTTCAGTTGAGGCCCATAGTCTTTTTTCCTTAGCTCTCAGGGAGAACATTAGAAGATGAAGGAAAGGAAAGAAAATCAGAGTGAAAAAGACTTCTATTGGTGGCATTCTTAGAGTGAAATCTAGCCAAAATCATAAAATAAAGGTATTGGTTATGTATTCATATACTTGCCCCCTGATCTCTCCATGTAACCCCTTCTGTGAGCCTCTTCAGGTGCTGGGCACCAAATATTTTCTCCCTAGGCTCAAATCCAAAACCAAGTATCTACCTCTCATTCACACTTAGGGATAAATCACTAAGAACAGCTTAAGGAGTTTCAGTGGGTGCATGAGTGTGTGTATATATATGTGCATTACATTATATAAACACTAATCAAAAATTTAACGGTGAGATTTTAAGCATTAGCCAATAGTGGAAGCGGTGTAAGAACCCTTAAGTGATAAAGAAGCTTTCCTAGGGCTTTTAAGTCCACATCACATAGGTCGACTGCTCTGCCTACATAAAAGGTCTACCCTAGTAAACCTGTTGTCAAGTAGGTATAAGGCTCAATAACAGAACTTTAGTGTTGACATTTCATTTTGAAATTTTCGAGACTCAACCAGTTGTTTCTGTATTTATATTCTTTGAAGATCAATAAACAAGGGTGGGAAATCAGTATGCAATTAGACAAACTCAACAAAGATGATAATTATTTTATCACTTTGGGTTTATTGTGTCTCCCTTGGGAAAAAATAGAGCAAAGAACAATTATCAAAAATCATCTTAAGTAAGAACTTATGGATTTAGGGATGGTCATTCTCTAATAGGTTCATAACATGCTGCATAACCTAGCTAAATTAGTTTTTGGTTGCCCCCTTTATCTAAAAGATCTCTTGATCTAAACGACTATATGACAGTAAAGAAATGTTTACCAATGAATGAAACAATTAAAATGGGAATGTAGAAGCAGCATCTTAAGGCTCAATGTACTTGATCTATCTTCATGCTTGGCCTACAGCCCATATTTCTCTTTTGTCTCTGAGATGGGGGAGAGGAAGTTTCCCTAACTGGGAGGAAAGTGAAATGAATTAACGTGTTGATGGTGTACCTTCACACATGAGCACTAAGAAAAAGTTCTTTACCAAATTCCTTTCCTCTAGGCAGCAAAGAAGAGAAACTGGGTTTTGTGTAAAACTTGCACAACCGGATATGGCTGAAACTCCCCTCGTTGAGAACTGGTATGCATGATTAGATTTGTCTAAAATGTTGACTTTCCCAGTTGAGCAAGTTGACCATCTTGATTTGTTATATTTGGAGTCATTTCCCCAATAATGACAAGTTTTACACAAGTTAGATTATATGGCCTCAGTGAAAGTACATTATAATGAAAGGGTAGAAGAGCCCACAGCCTATCAGAACTCCAGTATTAAAACTTCTGTTCTATTCAACAGAAATAAAACTGAGCTAACATCTTGTTTAAGATTTGGAATCATTTCCTAAAAGTGAGGTGTCTGTATGGGGGCAAAAGAGAAGAGTGATTGCTGCCAATAATTGTTATAGAATAAGTTCCTCCAACTCCTTGCTCCACCACCTTCAATAAAAAATGACAACTTTGACTTTCCTCTTGATGCTGTCAACAAATCTCATTCAATACTGATAGAAGAGGAACATTAAAAAAATCTATGGTCTCTCAAGCAGGCCAAATTCTGAGTCCCCATGTCAATGTCAAACTCTGTCAGCTGTCAAAAGACAAAATGTCTTATTCCCAGAAACATATGGGAGCCTAGAAGAGTGATTCACCCATTACATTTAACTAAAAAGAGTTTATTGACCATTTGCACAGTATCCAGCCCTAGATTCAGTGGAGAATATAAAAGCATGTTGCAGGGACTTTCATCTCAGAGAGTTTATGAGGATCACATGGGACCATCCTGAAGGTCAGGGTCCAGTGTCTTCTTTAGTTTTTTGTGGCTGTCAGCCGAGTTAAGCCATAGTGAGTTCAGACAGGCTTAAGGCATAGGCAGAAAAGAAAAAAACAAAAGGGAAAGGAATAAGAGAGGACCGGGGAGAGTAAGGGAAGACAAAGGAAAGATTGTATGAGAATCAAAGAGAAGAGTAAGATACAAAAGAGGAGGGGGTGAGGGAGCACTAATGAGGAAGAGGGAAGACTGTTCTGGGGACCTAAACTTTGGGTTGTCTCCCTTCTTTAATTAATATCCACACTGATTTTAAAACTGCTGGATTCCTTAAGTCAAAAGCCAGGATCCACAGGTAGATTAGTTGTGGTTTCGTGTTAAGGCAACTGAAGGAAGGAAAAAGGACAAGGATTTTTGATATGCTTGAATTCTTTCCTATCATTCCTGCCTATCATAATGTGAAGGCCATGGAAGTGCCAAATCTTGCACTGAGACCATATCTTACCTTCTCATTTCACAGGGCATTGAAGCTTGAATGGTGCCAGGCCATCTTGCCTTTTATAGAGAGGCTACATTTCCAATCAATAGGTGACTGGGCTACTATATTGCCCCTTGCAGAAGCAAAGGCTGGGTTTGTTTGTTTATTCATTTCTGAAAATGGATTCTGGATCCTGGTAGAAAGATGGGTTGTTTTCTGAGAAAATTAGAGTCTGTCAGGGCAGCATGCCCTCACCATTTCTCTCCATTTTTTATGAAGAAGGACCAGATGGGATGATGGATGGCTGGGGTGTTTATATCTATTAAATA